>NC_064631.1:127405148-127708178 GCF_023864275.1 Schistocerca cancellata
AACACAGGGGAAATAGTGGTCAGAGATATTCTTGTTGTGTCGGGCCAGAGGGTGTAATTCAGTTGTTGATTTTCATCATGGAGGTAAAAAGTAATGGAGATGACACCACAGACTTATGCTGTATGTTATTTTGAAGCTAGAGTGGATACAATTTTAAGTGACCCACAACATTAGCAGACTACTGTTTACGAATGCTGCTTGTATATTATTTATGTTGTATGCGCGTAACAACTGTTTTAAATACTAAACATTATAGAGCATACATGGATAACCTAGCGTCAGGAAGACTATTTTAAACATTTTTGTTTTCTTGAAAGCATATTTGGTCAAGTAATACGACACAGTCAGAGTGACATCACGGGAAAATATCACCGCTGTGAACTATGAGAGTATGAAGGCGGTGAACCAAATATTTTGCGCTAGTTACGATGGTGGACTTCGGCTTCAGGTTTGTGACTTAATGTCACCTCCCTTTTTGTACCTATATGATTTACATTTTAATAGTGAGGTAAACCTCTGTGAAATTGTTGACATACTAAACACGAAACCTGAAGTGATAAATATTAGTATACTGGTGTTGCATTTATTACCATGCCATGGACGCATTGGCAGTTAATAGCAACGATGTCTCAAGTGTCGAATGCTAATAATTATGAGATAGCAGATGGCGAATTCGCCGAAGATAGAAACGAAAATATGAACGCTACCGTAGATGAATGCGGATCACTGAATAACGGTCGATGAAAACTAATATGCGGGAATGTAGCGAGACCTAGAAAGGCTTTCTGCTAATCAAGAACAAAATTTTATTGAGTTGCTGAAGCGGAAAGAGACAAACTCGACGAAGTAGTTGCTTCAGAGGGAAAGCAAGATGTACGCAGTTCTGTTGATGGCATATCTACAGAAAAGACAGAAGAGCAGAAGTAACTTAGGACTGATCTCAGTCAGATTAGGGAAACTCTAAGCAAAGAGATTTCCGGAATGGAGAGATAGCTGGATAATTTACAAAAGGAACTATTTGGCGTTAGAAAAATAGGTAATCATAGGCTTACTTTCGCAAACACATAAGATTTGTTCCGGAGAAACGAAAGCGCCGGCTGCGAAGCTGAAGAATGCAAAAGTAGAGTAGGCTGTGAGACTATGTCAGCCAATAGCCACGTCAACAGCGCCCTCCACAAGAAGAGAATATAAGCGCTGCTCTTGACAACCTCGGCCGCCCAGTATTAGGGCACTATTAGCACAGTTAGCAGAACGCACAGTAATAGACTGTCACTATGATGGCAGTTATTAGTGATCCATGTCGACTGCTTACATGGACCTCGTACACAGCAGAAGACTTTGATTATTTGTGTGTCGCCAATTGCTTGCAACACGTTCTAGTATATCCCAAGTTAAGTGTTGTCTACGTTTTCTATTGTAATGAGAACTATTAATGAGATTTGCTTGAATTGTTGTATAGCTACCCGAGAATGCAGCATCCTTTATGCACCCTATAAACGAAGAGTGGGCAGGACCCCACATTTGGCGACGACCTACGAACCACATGCCTGGCGGCCACGGAATTTTATGTGTTCTTTGCTGGTGACCTAACTTTCTCTTGTCTTTACTTTGGAGGGGCGCTTATTTGCTTGAACAGTTCCTTGTCGTTTTTGCTAACCAGTGTTTTCTGGTGGGCGTTGCAGACATTTTCATTTGTCCTTTTATTGCTTGCTTGCCTTATCTCTTTGTCGCATTTTTGTCTTCCAAAATGCTCATCTCATCCCCTACTCATGCGCCATAGTCGCAAGCGTTAGATACCACACAGCTAACGCAGATGTTTCCGTTCCAGACACAGCACATATCAGCCCTAATGAACACGGTGCAGCAACTACTGACCGACGCTGCACGCCCGACGAACAAGCTCCACCTACAGCAACACCTACTGCTATACCAGCTTTTCAACAGTTTCGTGAACGAGAGAAGGAATGGCTCGAGTGGTTGTCGCAGTCCGAAGCGCACCGCCTTTCTCATAATGTATCAGATACTGTGAAACTTCCATATCGATTATCAACAGTAGGAAGTGCAGTGTTTAGGCTCCTAGAGGTACTTTTTCCTAACGCCACTCCAAGAGAACTTGTTTACGACCAAGTGGTCGCCTCACTAGCAAACTATTATCACCAACAAGTGAATGTGGTAGCGGCTAGGCATCAATTCTTTAATTGCAAAAAAAGGTCAAAACAAGCTTATCACGAGTGGGTAACAGATTTTCAGGGTATGACAAGGGAATGCAGATTCAAATATCCTTGCGGTGCTTTATATTCAGATATTATGTTGCGTAATGCGATCATGTACAATGTGCCTAATGTCAAACTCAGAGAACTCATTTTGAATGTGTCCGATCGATCATTTCAGCAGGTAATGCAA
This sequence comes from Schistocerca cancellata, assembly GCF_023864275.1. Classification (NCBI taxonomy): domain Eukaryota; kingdom Metazoa; phylum Arthropoda; class Insecta; order Orthoptera; family Acrididae; genus Schistocerca; species Schistocerca cancellata. The sequence goes on from NC_064631.1 coordinate 127,407,552, forward strand.
ATACTAGATCAGTACGATTCTGGTGCCTTCTCAGCTCATACATTCGAGCAGCCAGCTATTTTTCGGGTTGAATCCCTTACTTCCGATCGTCCCATTCGGCGGCGGCAGCAGCTCACCACACCGAGTAACCACCTCTCCGTGCCGCATAAGAAGTTTGCTACACAGGCGACTACAAAGGAGAACTGTATTAAGTCTTGCCCTAGGTGTTATTCACGGCACAGACGCCAAGACTGCCCTTCCCGACAAGTTCAGTATTACGCTTGCGGTAGGAAAGTACATGTACAATCAGTATCTTTGCAACAGAACAAACACAAGAATTTGGCCCCCTCACAAAAATCTAGTCACAAGGCCCATGTCATTGACGCAGTATATTAAAATCGGCAACAGGCATTTGAAAAACTAGCAAACAAGCAGTTTCTACAGCGATACACCAGTCAAAAAACTTTTTGTTCATTTACTTATTTGTTGGAAACGTGGGAAATTTCACTTGGACATGGGTGCCTCTATCACACTACTAAATCGTCCCACATATGAACTATTAGGCTCCCCACACCTGTCTAAGACTAGCACTCTACTGACAGCTTATAATAGACAAGACATTCCCGTTATTGGAAAATGTACATTGCCTGCCATGTATCGTTCACATACGTGAACAGTGACATTTACAGTACAACAATCACGCGATTGTGAGAACATATTTAGTCTTGATTCTTTTGATCTGTTTGGCTTTAACATTCAGGACAATGTGCTGTCAGTGTCTGCATTCTACACAAAAGACACAGTAGGTAGCTTGTTAAAGGGATTCCCAGAACTCTTTTCTGAAGGTTTAGGCAAAGCTAACAATTTTGCTGCAGATATTACGCTGAAAGACACTGCTCAGCGAAAATTTTGCCGGGCCAGAACTGTTCCCATTGGATAACGGGACAAAGTCGCCGCTGAACTTGAAGAAGCGGAGATATTGCGACGACGTCAACTAGTCCATCGGCAAGTCCACTTTTTTGGCTCCCCAAAACGTTCAGGTCGCATTTGCCTCAGTGTTGACTTTAAGTCTACAGTCAACCCACAACTGTCATTGATACTTATCCATTGCCACGCCCAGAGGATCTGTAGGACAGATTGGGCGATGGACGCTGCTTTTTTAAATTCATTTGCGCGACACATATCTTCAAAAATCGCTCGACGAAGAATGTCAAAAAGTGTGTGCAGTAAATACTCATTTGGATTTGCGTTTGCATTTTAGCAGTGCTCCCGCACCCTTGATTTTCCAGTGGTATTTGATACAGCTGACTGCACAAGTGCCAAACCGTTCAAACTCTTTGAACGCTATTGTTGTAGCAGGTCGTACACCTGAAGACCATATTGCAAATTTGCGTGCTTTGTTTTGTGTGTTGTCTGATGCAGAACTAAAATGTAGATTTGAAAAGTGTGGTTTTTCTAAACCTGAGTTGCAGTATCTTGGTCATGTCATAAACAGTCAAGGCTTACTCCCTCGTCAGTCGCATTTCTTAGCCGTACGAGATTTGCCTGTTCCTCGGAATGTCACTGAATTTCAGTCAGTCCTAGGGAAGATGAACTATTATATTCGGTTCATACCGTATGCTGCACAAATAGCGGCTCCAATGCATCGCTTGCGTCGCAAGAATGTCCCTTTGTTTGGACAGACAAGTGCAAACTAGCTTTTCAAAAATTAAAAGATGTATTGCCCAGTGATCAATGTTTAGTTCACTTTGATCCTGACGAGCCAGCTGGATTGAAATTTGACGGTTCCTCTTACGGAATCGGTGCAGTGCTTTCGCACAGAATTGGTCATGACGACACACCTATTGCTTTCACATCAAAAATGTTGTCACAACTATTATAACTATTCGCAAATTGAAAAATTGGCTTTGGCTATTGTGTATAGTTTCCCCAAATTTCACCACTATTTGTATGACAGAAAATTCTGCTTGGTAACGGATCACAAACCTTTGCAGTCTTTGTTTCTTCCGACGAAACCGGTTCTTGTACGAACTGCCCAAAAATTGCAAAGATGGGTGTTGTGTCTAGACAAGACAGCATAGACATAATGAGAGGAAGCCAAATGGCACGCGTTTAAACTCACGCAGGCTGGCGTGAGGTCTGAAACAGGATACGTAATGAATGCTATAAAGAAAAGTTCGTAGCTTCTGGAATACTTAACTTTAATCCACATTTGTAGAACATCGCTCTTGATGATACATTAATAGAATCTCAATATCAATTGAATACGGCGCCTTGCTAGGTCGTAGCAAATGTAGCTGAAGGCTATGCTAACTTTCGTCTCTGCAAATGAGAGCGTAGTTGTCAGTGAACCATGGCTAGCAACGTCGGCTGCACAACTGGGGCGAGTGCTAGTACGTCTCTCTAGACCTGCCGTGTGGTGGCGCTCGGTCTGCAATTACTGACAGTTGCGACACGCGGGTCCGTCGTATACTAGCGGACCGCGGCCGACTTAAAAGCTACCACCTAGCAAGTGTGGTGTCTGGCGGTGACACCACAATGGGCTCTGTTGTTGTCGTCTCAATAGCAGTACGAGATTGTATATCGTCCAATAGCTCAACATAGTAGTGTGGACGCCCTTTCACTCCTTCCGATTCGCCCTGATACAGACTTTGACGCTTCTGCTGCAGCTTTTTGTCACATCGGTGATTATGGTTCTGAATCGCTTCAGTCATTTATGCTGAACTATAGGAAAATTGCACAGTCTACGGAATCTGCTTCAGATTTGAACATTTTCCTAACATAAATTCGCACATCTTGGCCTCGTTCCTTGCGTAGCATAAATACGTCTGTCGTGCGCCGATACTTCGCCCGTCGGCATAGCCTTGCTATACAGGAAGATCTGAGTCTTTTTCAAAGCGACAGTGTCCAGTCCCGTGTTTTGATCCCTAAAGCTTCGCAGGAAGAAGTGTTGTAGTTACTTCACCAAGGACACAGAAGATTGTTCGTACGAACCAGTTAGCACGTCGTCTCTGTACTTGGAAAGGTTCGGACATCCAAATTGAACAGATGACATCACAGTGTCACGCATGTGCAGAAAATAAGGCTGCTCCGCCACAAAAAATTCTCTGCTTGGCCTAAGTTGCAATCGCGATATCAAACTGTGCACATAGAACTAGTGGGAGGGATCTTTTTGGAACACTCACTGGTTTGAACAGTCTGAGTAAGTTGTCGTCGCTATGTATTGTTCTCAAGGTATTCAGCAGCGATTACGACAACAGCTTTGCAGCCCTGAGAGGTATAACAGCAAGTTGTGCCAATAAACTCGACAACGTCACTTAGCACAATTCAGGTGCCGTCATCGATTTTTTGCCTCGAAGGTTTACCTGGAGTCATAATGTCACACAGCGGCCCTCAGTTCACGTGAAATGAATTAAAGACATTCAGTGAATGCAATGGCATATAGAAGAATCTAATTAGTGCACAGTTCCATCCACAGTCAAACGGCGAAGCGGAAGGTTTTGTCAGAAACTTCAAGTTGCAGATAGCGCCAAGCACTGCAACTGTTTCTCGCCTTATGCCGTTCGCGCCCATGAGATGGACCATCGCCGGCGGCATTGCTTCACGGATGCCACCATCGGACTCTGATCCACTTGCTCCACCCTCCTCAGGATCCAGCGACGAAAGAAGGCCGCAATTATCGCTTCTCGACGCGTGGTATTGTCTTTTATCCGGTTTTAGCGGCAGCAGATGATGGGCGTGAGGCGAGATCGCCCGCCGGCTTGGCGCTACCATGTATCCTGTTTCAGGTCCAGATGGCTTAAAGCGCCGCCATCAAAATCCACTTCGCCTCTGTCATGTGTACGACGTTCTTCCAGTGTCTCTTCCCCCACATTCACCGATTCTGAGGATATCTAGCTCACAGCAGCCGCCAGAGGGTGTCATCACAACACCCGCGTGATGAGCCCACGGAGATGGAGCCTTCGTCTCCTCTGCCTCTTCTCGTCCTACCGATGGAACTCGACCCGCCCACACCGCAGCAGTCGCTGCCTTCTTCATCTGGTTGATGGCATCAGCAGGTGGATGCGTACCCTTCTGGTCGTTTTCCGGGGGACGTTTGCGGCAGAGCAAAGGCCGGATGTTGGGGTAAGACCGGAAGCTTAGGGTCCCACAGCTTCCGGTACTGCGATGCGCCCACCCTCCTCCCCCTCCGCCGTGGTCGCACGCCCTACACGACGACGAACCGTATCTTTGGGGGCGGGAGGGGGGGGGGGGAAGGAACATTCCGGCACAACTAAAGGTACCGGCACGAAGATGAAGAACGCAAGGGTAGAGAAGGCTGTGAGACGACGTCAGCCAATATCCCTCTGACGAGGACCGACCCACGGCAGGAGCGGCCTCTACAAGAAGAGATTATAAGCGCCGTTCCTGCCTGCCTCGGCCGCACAGTATTAGCACAGTATTAGCAAAGTTATCAAACCGCACAGTACTAGACCATCACTGCGATAGCAGTTATTAATGATCTCTATCAATTGCTTACACAGACGTTGTATAAAGCCAACGACTTTTATTACTTGTTTGTCCCTATCGCTTACGACTCGTTCTCTTAAATCCCAAGTTAAGTATTTTCGGTGTTCTTTATTGTAATAAAAACATTTAATGTGATTTGCTTGAATTGTTGTATAGCTAACCGCTATACAATCTAGCGCCTGGTTTCCCTGCATACAGTGTGTGTGTGGTGGTGGGGGGGGGGGGGGGGGGAGAGCCAGCATTGTCTTCATTGCTACGGGAAGAAAGTCTTTTTAAGAATCGACAGTCACTAATTTTCGTTTCTGAAAAACGTAAATTACGCCCTGCAGCTTTTGTACTATATGGGTGTTTTACCAAATTCACCCTCAGTGACAGAAAATACAATACGTGGCTGGTGATGTGGCAGGTGACTGGGTCCTCTGGGCAACTGAAGCTACTGAATACTGTCAAGCATTTGAACAGTCTGAGTAAGTTGTCGTTATGTATTGTTCTCAAAGTATTCAGGAGCGATTGCGACAACCGGTTTGCTGCCCTGAGAGGTATAATAGCAAGAATGGTAATTTGTGGAAATATTTTGAGAAGTATGTGAGTAAGATAAAGTATTAAATAGAGCCAATTTCACCACGAGATGTATTGACGATACTAAAACTGAATTATCTTTCGATACCAGGGAAAAGTTCATCCTTTAACCAATGCACAACATTTACTTTTTGTGCTTGACTCCTTTGATAAGTAGTATGTAAATATCAAACTTGTGCGAAATGGTTACTATGCTAATGGCAATAGTTAAAGTTACTGATATGTTCCGTGTCCACCAGATAACAAGCAAGACAGTCAGTGTGAATGGTGGTGAACAGGTTTTTAATTCTGCATGGCAAAATTTATTCCTCACGAAATAATCGAAGGAATCCTAGTAAAGATATATATATATATATATCTGACAATAAGGCTCAACAAGGATGTCACAAGACTTGGGGGGTTCATGGTGTAGCAGTAGTAACAATGGTAATTATGGTCAAATGTGGGGCCCTCCTGGAGGAAATCTAACACGTAACAATAGTAACAATACTGAAGTTCAATGGGTACATAACAGAGAGGCGAGCAACATTTACAGTCACCACTGGGAACCGCTCAGTGAGTCCGTGAACACAACTGAAGTGGCTGAGGAGTCACGTCCTCAGATGAACGATTCGGAAAAATAAGGTGCGTCACATCTTGCTCTCACATGTTGCTCAAGGAATGGGACAAGGGCGAAATTCTTAAAAAGTTTAATATTTTGCGATACAATGTCAATTCTGATGTGAGACAACAGTTATTGGAAGGATATAACAACGGTGCAGACAGACCCAAACGCATTATGCTAGCAAAAATGAAATCAGTGGTAAGCAATATCCAAACAGTTCCCGATACAGGTGCGGCTATCAGTGTGGTTTCCCAGGACTTATTTGACTAAATAAATGATAGTAATAAAGTCCCCAAGTACCCGGTATAGAACTGTAGAGTTGTTGGTACGTTTGGCACAGGTCACAACCTGTAAAGTGGCATGGCTAGATAAAAGTAGAACTTGGAAATGGTGAAACTGAATGACTATTCGTTGTAGTAGATAAAATGATTACAGACTGCATTTTTAGGCTTTATTTTCTTAGAGTAGGGGCTGCAAAGACTGACCTTTTATTGATTAAAAGCTACCTGTTGGCTAAGGCCACGGAATTAGCCAAGAAATTAGAGGTCTAAGAAATGACAGTTGCAGAGAAAGTATCAGAGGCTGTAGGGATCGACTGGACCAAACAGAATGATCTAGAGGAAGTATTGTTGAAATATCGGCACGTGTTTGAGGAGAGTAAACAGGTATTATCAAAACATCTGTAAATAATATGGATGTAGTTCCATATCAGACCTATTGCAAAACACACTGCTCAGTTACTTGGTCGAAACGTGTAAGGAAAAAAAGGGCTTATCCCTCTCAGGGTCTTAAGATATGTTACTCATAATGTAGTACTAAGAAATCAAGACTTCTTAATCAGATGTATCATAAGAGTATTTTTTGTGATTTACGTAATTCTATGTGAACTGTTTATCGAACATAGTAAGGAATGGTGTAGCAGAAATATGCCGTAGTATGTAAACATTCCTTGTGGGATAGATTTTTTTATTATGCATATAATACCATTCTCTTTATTTTAATGTTTTTTTTCGGATAACAGTAGATGAATACGCAAGGTAATAATGGTCTGGTCCTCATGAGACATTGTACAGTAATTATAAGAGGAAGCCACAGATTTGATCATAACTTAAAGAATGTCACAGAAATTATTGTTCCATAGAAAGAAGGAAATAACAGGTTGTTGTGTATGCTTGGACTTTCCTCTTAGATATTCAGTAAAAGATAAGTACTTGAGAGACTTAGACAGAGAACACTATATTACAGACATATAATTCTAGATATCTGTAAATATACGTACATTACCAGGTGATTATTTTCTTTAGTTCCTAATGAATATGATCTAGATAAACGGATGTGTCTTTTCCAAAGACCTTCCACATAATGTTGTGTGTAGAGATTTGCAGTTATTTCCCATAATTGAAACTTATAGAGAGGACAGCATTACGGGCACTAATGAATTTAGGCATCCTTGGTCCACACGTAGCACAGCTGTGGTAAGGAGAATTACGTTATGTCACAGTGTCTTTACTTGTGATAGGCAGTTTATGTTTGTACATAAAAATCTGAGAGTAAACCGCCGCAGGCGAATGGGTGCATACCCTTGGGGTACTATGATATAGTTATCTTGCCTTCCGCCAGCACAGCCCATGACTAATATTGCATTAATTAAATGTAAATCTGGGGTAAGAAATACCGATGAAGTTGATGAGTTTGATGATAATTAATTTGCTATGAGAATCAGATTTAACAGAGAAAAATTAGTCTGCACTGCCTATATATAGCGCGATATTGTATGTATTGTTGTAAGTACCATTAATAGGTAGGATTTTGCTCACCGCTTGGTCACACGTAATAAGGCAGTAAACTAGAAAGATACTGAACAGCAAAGAATCTGGACCAGATTATAAGGTGACTAAAGTGGAACACTGTAAACATGGAAAACAGAAAGTAACAGACGAGTAGCGGACGTGTACTGTTAGCCTGACACGAGTTAAAGTTACTGCTTTTAGTGTGAGAATCGCGGGAAGGAAATTTTTCGTTCTGATATCAGTGAGCGTGTTATCTGCAACGGAGATGGCGGTGCGTTCCGCTTGTGACACGCCCTGTGGTTGATATAAGCAGATTGTGGCGAAGCTCAACGAAGTTAAATTGAAGTGATAGTTGGCAGACTGTTCCCGGAGAATAATTCAAGCTTCACAGACAACCCGCTGGGGGCCGACTCATAATGTGTCATATAGCCTGAACAATGAACATGTCTCGATGAGCATGTATGGAAGCATCAAATGAACTTTTCTTAATGTATAATTACATGTGTGATTCAGACTACAATAGAGATGACTAAAAATCTATTGGTAGTATAGACTGTGCCAGGAGTTACGTATATTAATGATGTTGTGTGTTGCATCTAAGGGGCTTAAAGTGATAGCACACGTTCTCTTCCAGACCAAATTAAACTGTAAGAATGCTGTACACGTCAATGCCCTTGTTTGATCGTACATGTACTGTATGGCTGTTGGCAAGCGGTGAGAACAACTAGTTATAACCTGGATAAATGTGCCACTTTCCACGGCGCACAGCTACAAGTGACTATCCACCAGCTCCATTCATTTCCCTGAGGAGCATTGCGTCAAATGCAACCCATTTCATAAACGTAAAATGTTGCACTTAATATGTTACAGTTGTCTAATTATCACTGTTTACACTTGAACAGAAAGTATTAGATGACAGTTAAAATCACACAGATTTTTCGGAGACCTTGTGAATACCTTAGTATAATGTAAATTTGATGAGTATGTTGCACGAAAATGTAAAACATATGTGATAAATATGATCTTGTATAACCATGTTATTAAAGTAAATTACAGAATATTGAATTGCAGAATGTCCTGATCAAAACAGACCAATGAATTCAAATAACTTTATCTTTACCAAAGAAAATTATGAGTGGGTAAAAAATGAAATTAGTACTATCATATGTGGAAGGAACTCTAAAAATAAATCTGTAAATCTACCTACCTTTATTGGTAAAAACTCAATCTGTAAAATACTTATGAAATCAACAGCCGGCCGGTGTGGCCGAGCGGTTTTAGGCGCTTCAGTGTGGATCCGTGCAACCGCTACGGTCGCAAGTTCGAATCTTGCCTTGGGCATGGATGTGTGTGATATCCTTAGGTTATTTAGATATAAGTAGTTCTAAGTTCTAAGGGACTGATGACCTCAGATGTTAAGGCCTATATTGCTCAGAGCCATTTGAACCATTTTAAATGTACAATCACAGTTACTGTATAAAACCAGGATGTAATACTCTCATTTCTGTATGTTGTGTTTATTTTAAATGCACCAACTTACTTTACGTAATCTAATAATTGATGATTAATAATTCTTATTTGGATAAAGGATAAAAACCTTGTTGATTTTGTATATAATTTTGGATAATGAAGGTATTATTTGGTAAAACTGAGCCAAAATTACATTTTCAATATAGTACTTTACATGACTTTTAACTCAGTTGTAAGAGACTATACCTCTATATAAATCCACAGTACTGATATTTCTATATTTCTTTGAGCAACGTATCGGAAAGTTAGAGTAACTGTCCCTTGTAAAAGCGTACTAAGTGTTACAGTAACTTTTATGTCTTCAAACACTAGCTGAGAAGTGATGGTATGTGTAATGATGTATTGAACTGGTGTCACAGTGTGATTATGAAGCTGTTATCAAATTGTGACTTGCACAATGACAGTCATACAACCGGAAGCCAGTAAATGACAGCACAGAAGGGACTAAAGTCGTGCGTCGTCGATGCCGTGTCTAATGCTTCCAAACGGACTTTCATCATTTTCCCAAGCAATGACTGTAATTCCATGAAAATCAGAGGAAAGCTGCGATTGATCTGGTATCAGTAAACTCTGTAACATCGTTGATGAACGATGAAAAGCGACTACCGACTGCTGTTGTCATCCCTTCGGTACCTTGAGCCAAGCATGTAAGCACCTGCTTTAATCCACTAATGTAAATCATTAGTTGTACAATGCTTAATTTATATCATAACTTATTTTATTTCAATGAGGTTGATACCGTCTCCTACTCATAAATGATAGCAAGAGTCTCCGTGTAGCCCATCAGTATTTGCTATCTTCATTTTAACTAGAACATTAGGTCAGACGCCAACACCCAGCGTGGCAGTTCAAATTCCAGCGCATAGTCAATAATTGTCGTACTGCTAATGATGTATTCTACGCTCAGGAACGCACAACTGGATAAAAAGTATGGAGAATTTGTTATAACTTTCAATGAAAATGATTAGTTGAGGTACCATTTTAAATTTTAGCTGTTCTGTGTCCAAGCGAAGCCATATTAGTAACTTTGAACTTACGTAACGGGCTTGATAATTATAGCGTTACTGTCCTCCAATATCTTAAATAGAAATTCAAACATTACATAAAGAGAAGGTTGTTTCCCAATACCTATACTCACGAAAACGTTATGGTGTGCCAGCGAAGCAGTGATGCAGTATACCACATACGTCAGTACTAGAGTCAGTCTGCAACAGCAGATGCCCCCTAGTTTCCATGTGTGGACGCACCACCGTTATGGACCTAATAACTTTACTATTGATTGTAGTTCTAAAATACTACTGCAGAGGGAATATTCCCACTTGCCTCGTGTGTTCTCTTGCGTCATTCCAACCTAAAGTGTCAAAGATCTGTTATCTGCAAGTGGTTTCATGTTCCTCGGAGGGCATTTACGGCCATAAGTCCATACGACCAATCGGCTCATCGTCTCACACAATTTTTCCCCATTTAGCTAAATCACCCCTTATATGCCACAGCTCTGAGTGCACGGATTTATCAGGAGAGGGCATCCAATCTGCCACAGTGATTGTATCTGTTGTTTTGATGTCGATAGATTAGTTCAAGCGGTTAGCAGCAGAAGACACGCTTATTATTGGGCGATAAGCGAACATGCGACACTTCAAGCACGAGCTGATGACGCCTTTAGTCACCTGGCACAGAACTGATAACCATAGCCGTAGCCATAGTCATAACCATAACACATAGCATTTACACTCAGATTACGGCCTACTGTTATAGACAGTCGGTTTACAGACTTGGTGCATTGACGAAGTTCGCTAGTGAGTATAGGTTTCCGTGGATACCTAGTCGACAGAATTACGGTGGCTTGCGGAGGCCACACCAGATCGTGTATTGTATTCTGCATAACTTGTGAACTGTTTCCCTTCAACACTGTAAACGTTACACACTATGGTACATAGCCCATAGAACTAGGTGTTTATGAAGATGTCATCCACAACAATTACATTTGCAGCCAATGACAATGGCAAAGTATGAATGGGATGTAAATCAAAACTAGACAAGTAGGAAAAAAGGTACGTAAACTATTAATGGTTTCAAAAGTAATTGCCATAACAGTTGATACGTTCATCCCATTGAGGGACACGATGATAATCCCGCCGGCCGGAGTGGCCGAGTGGTTCTAGGCGCTACAGTCTGGAACCGCGCAACCGCTACGGTCACAGGTTCGAATCCTGCGTTGGGCATGGATGTGTGTGATGTCCTTAGGTTAGTTACGTTTAAGTAGCTTTGAGTTTCAGGGGACTGATGACCTCAGTACTTGAGTCCCATAGTGCTCAGAGCCATTTGAACCATTTTTTTAATACTCCCTTCGCGGAAAAAAGATTTATCTTTTCCTACTGAACCATGATTCTACCCAGGAGTACACATCTTTTCCCGTAGCATGTCAATAGTCTCGAACGGTTTTCTTCATCGTATGGGGTGAGATCGGGACAATATGGACAACGTTGGGGAAAAGTCATGATCTTTTCCTACGAATGCTAGAGCCAACTGGAACACTGCAACACCATTAACGCAAAGCCGCAGGTGTACAGCTTGCAGAAAGTTAAGCTCCTCATACAGTACAAACGCCCAGGAAAGTTGACAGGCGACTTCATACCGCTACAGGAAAATGCCCTTCCACGTGTTGAATAGGTTATTTCGACTATGCTTTCTCTCAGAACTCTTACACATCATCCATACAATCTCACCCTCTCCCCATGCAGATTTCCAAATCTTTCGAAATCTGAAGAAAGTATTCGTTGCCGTCACGCCAATACGTGCAGGCGTGGAAACCATCGTGGATCCGTCGGCACACAAAAAGATTTTCTCACGTAGGCATTGACCATTTGCGTCAGAGTAGGATGGATGTGTCAACAGCTGTGGCAATTCCTTTCGAAATAATAAACACTTTACACCCTTTATTTGCATATGTCTCGTTTTCGTTTGACTGTCTCATATATATCTGCCTATATGACATGGCTACTGTAAAAAGGAGTGTGATTTAATATATCCCTGAGGACGGAGCACATTTTCTGTTGTAGAGTATTTTATTTCACGTCATTGCCATCAGTACTGTAGTAACTATTGGTAATCAAACGACGGTCTTATAGAACACAGTGCCCATTTGATATGAATATTAACGTTAATCTCAATAGGTTCATCTGTGTAATTCATATGTTTTTATTGTCTGAAACAACCTTTCCCGTGTTGTTTGTGTGGGATGATGGTAGGTCAACGAAGATCACAGTGTTGAGTAAGACTGACATTTGATAATGAATGACCCTGTGAGACTCATGCAGAGAGAAAGAAAGAAACCATGTTCTCATAACGTATGTGGTTCCATTGTGAGAGTTTTATTGAATCATAATCTGGGCACGTAGTTGCTACAACATCGTGCACAACGATAAGGAAAAAATAACTTCTATTCTGATTTCCCTTTTCTATTAGCGTGTGGTGCTTCCCTATCAGGAACATATGTTAGTAAAATAATTTCTCAGGGCTCATAGTGACCGTGTACAAAATTTTAACATTTCAAGCTTTTGATGTCTTTTCCCCCAACTTGGCGGAATTAGTAATATGCAGAAAGAGATCAGGGTTATTCTATCTCCGTCCAGCCCGAAAGACTATTTAATTTGTGATTTCCATGTTAATAGTGATGTAAACGTCTACGAAGTACTTCAGATATCAAACACAAAACAGGAAGCGACAAATATTTGAGTACTGGTGTTGTGTTTATGAGTATGGTAGGGACACGAAGATAGTCAATAGCAGTCATATCCCCAGCGTTGAATGGTGATAATCTAGAAGCAACAGATCGCGAATTCGCCGAAGATAGAAACGAAAACACGATCGTTACCATAGATGAATATGAATCACTCGCGGACAACTATCACGTTGCAATAGCAAAGACAGATCGCAGTTGTGATTTATATTAGGATACTTCGGGGGCCGAACCAGTTTCTCCTTTGGTAACTCTCAAAGAATTATGTGACAGTAGTTGGATCCAGTGAGACAACAGCTGGATCATTGAAGAAAGGAAAACAAACAACAACTGGATCAGTTTCGAACCGAACTCTCTCCACGTCTGGAATCTCAATCGAAACAATTAAAGTACCGGGCGTGAGTCGTGCTTCGGTAGCTCAGATGGTAGAGCACTTGCCCGCGAAAGGCAAAGGTCCCGAGTTCGAGTCTCGGTCGGGCACACAGTTTTAATCTGCCAGGAAGTTTCATATCAGCGTACACTCCGCTGCAGAGTGAAAATCTCATTCTGGAAACATCCCCCAGGCTGTGGCTAAGCCATGTCTCCGCAATATCCTTTCTTTCTGGAGTGCTAGTCCTGCAGGGTTCGCAGGAGAGCTTCTGTAATGTTTGGAAGGCAGGAGACGAGGTACTGGCGGAAGTAAAGCTGTGAGTACCGGGCGTGAGTCGTGCTTCGGTAGCTCAGATGGTAGAGCACTTGCCCGCGAAAGGCAAAGGTCCCGAGTTCGAGTCTCGGTCGAGCACACAGTTTTAATCTGCCAGGAAGTTTCAAGTAAAAGATGAGCTGGAATAGGCAGCTAACCATGTTACTGAAGACGTACTGTCTGGACTATTTCCGTTAACAGACGCACAGAAAGGCATCACGTATCAGTTACCGAAAATTAACCAGAAACAACAGATTATGTCAGCAGAAATGGCGGCCTTAGTCTCTGAGTTGGTCAGACTCACGATTACGCAAGATACAGCTGAAAGTAATATGTGTAATTTCCAAGTAGCTTACCGTGAAGTTCCGTTTACAGTTACAAAGCTTTCTTAAAATGTGACTACTATATGAAAAGAAGAACAGTCGATAAAAACTAATCTTCACGAATGTAGCGACACACTGGTACGGCTTTCTTCTGACGAAGAACAAAAATTTGATCAATTCTGGTAGCAGAAGGAAACAACTCAACGAGCTAGTTGCTTCAGAGATAAAGCTAGCTGTAAGCAGCTCTGTTGATGACATACCCTTTGAACCGACAGAAGCACAAAGTTAGTTACGATGGATCTGATTTTAGATTACGGAAACTCTAAATGAAGAGATACTGCAATGGAGAGTTAGAGCTAGTACCCAACTCGGTAATTTACAAAAGGAATTATCAGGGGTTAGAGAAATAGGTAACGACACTCACAGTTTAAGAAACAAGACGTGGGATTTGAATGACTATGTGATACCAAGTTGGCGTTTCCGTATGGTAACACTAAATGATTACAACCTGGCCCCTTCTTTCTGTACATATAATATGTGAGCAGAGTCAACACCTCCGTCTTTGCTGCTAGAAGAAAATCTTTTAAAGAATCCACAGTCACCAAATTTCATTCCGGATAAAACGTAATTTATATCCTGCAATGTTCATACTGAGGGTTTTCGTTTTGAGCCATTAATCTTCTCACTCGTTTGATGTGGCCCATCACGAATTCCTCTCCTGCAACCTCTTCATCACGGAAAAGCACTTGCAACCTACGTCCTCAATAATTTGCTGGATATAATTCAATCTCTGTCTTCATTTACACTTTTTGCCCTCTAATAGTAACATGGAAGTCATTCCCTGGTGTCTTAACAGATGTCCTATCGTCTTGTCCACATAGTTCTTTCGACACCGATTCTGCGCAGAACCTCCACACTCCTTATCTTATCAGTGCACCTAAGTTTAAACGTTATTCTGTAGCTCTACATCTCAAATGCTTCGATTCTACACGGTTCCGACTTTCCCTCAATCCATGTTTTACTACCACACACTGCTTTGCTCCAAACGTTAATTTTTAGAAATTTACTCCACAAATTAAGGCCTATGGTTGCTACTATTAGAATTCTTTTCGCTAGGAATGCCTTTTCTGCCTCTACTAGTGTGCTTGTGAAGTCCTCCTTGGTCGAACGTCATCGGTTATTTTTCTGCCTAGGTAATAGAATTCCTAAACGTCATCTACTTCGTGATCATCAATCCTGATGTTAAATTTATCACTGTTATCGTTTCTGGTACTTGTTACTACTTTCGTCTTTCTTCGATTTATTCTCAGTCCGTACTCTGACCTTATTAGACTGTTCATTCCATTCAGCAGATCACGTAATTTTTCTTCACTTTCACTCGTGAAAGCAATGTCACCAACGAATCGTGTCATTGTTACCCTTGCACCCTGAATTTTAATTCCACTCCTCAACCTTCTTTTTATTTACATCATTACTTCTTCGATGTACAGATAGAACTGTAGAGGCGAAAGACTACATACCTGTTTTACACCATTTTTATCCGAGCCCTTCTTTCTTAGCTGTCCATTCTTATTATTCCGTCTTGAATCTTGTGCATCTTGTATATTATCCGTCTGCAACCTATAGCTTACCCTTATTCTTCTCAGAATTTCGAAAATCCTGCACCAGTTTACATTGTCGAGCGCTGTCTCCACGTCACCAAATCCAATGACTGTGTCTTTATTTTTCTGTAGTGTTGCTTGCATTGTTGTCCGCAATGACATAACTGCCTCTGTGGTCCCTTTTATCACATCCACAGTTGCCTTTTCCATTCTCCTGCATATTATAATTGTCGTTAATTTGGAAACATTAGCTGTTAAGCTAATGTTGCGGTAATTCCCGCACTTGTCAGCTTTTGCAGTTTTCGGGAATTTTGAAGATGATATTTTTCCGAAAGGCAGATCGTCTGACGCCGACTGATACATTGTACACACCAACGTGAATAATCGTTTTGTTGTCACTTCCCCCAATGATTTTAGAAATGTTATTTATCCCTTCTACCTTACATCATCTTAAGACTTCCAAAACTCTCTCAAATTCTGACTTTAATAGTGGATCTCCTATCTCTACAAAATCTAATCCTATTTTCTTCTTCCATCACATCAGACAAATCTTCCCCCTCATAGAGACCTCTCCATTAATTCGCTCTAAACTTCCATTTAGCAGTGGAGTTAACATTGCACTCTTAATGTTACCACTCTTCCTTTAATTTCCCCGAAATTTTTTGTGACTTTCCTATATTCTGTGGCAGTTCTTGCGACAATCATTTCTTTTTCGAGTTCTTCATATTTTTCATGCACCCATTTTGACTTATCTTTCCTGCACTTCCCGTTTATTTCATTCCTCACTAGCTTGTATTTCTGTTCACTTTGTTTCCCTGTACATTTTTGTTCTTTGCTTCTTTCATCGATTAACTGAAGCATTTCTTCTGTTACCCAGGGCTTCTTCACAGTTGGCTTCAACGTAAGTCCGTTTTTTCTTGAAACATTGGCCATTGAGCTCCTTAGAGATCTCTATTCCATTTAAACTGTGCTGCCTACTGAGTTATTAACGATTGCTGTATCCGCAGCCTCAGAGAACGTCAATCCTATCTCGTTATTCCTTAGTACATTGATTCTTCCTGACTAATCTCTTAACCTTCAGGGCTACTGTTCATCATTATTATCTGAGTCTATATTTGCTCCTTGGTACGCCTTACAATCCACTATCTGATTTCGGAATCTCTGTCTGACACTGATGTAATTCTAGTGAAATCTCCCCGTACCTCCCGGACATTCCCAAGTATACGACCTCCTCTTATGATTCTCGATCAGATTATTCACAATTACTAGCTGAAATTTATTACAGTCTTTCTCCTCTCTCATTCCCTGTCCATGGCCCATATTCTCATGTAACCTTTTCTTCTACTCCTCTCTCTACAACTGCATTCTTGTCACCCACGACTACGAGAAGTTCGTCTCCATCTAGATACTGCATTACCTTTTCAATATCCTCATATATTTTCCCTATCTCTTCATCTTGAGCTTGCGGTGTCGTTATGTGTACCTGAGCTACCGTTGTCGGTGTTCGTAAGCTGTCGATTCTGAAAAGAACATCCCTGTCTCTGAACTGTTCACAGTAACAAACTCTCTGCCCTGCCTTCCTATTCATAACGAATCCTACTTCCGTTATACCCTTGTATACAGCTGCAGATGTTACCCTGTATGTTGATATGATCAGAAATCCTTCTTTTCTTTCCATTTCGCTTCTGTGACCAGCACTGTATGTATCTTCAACCTTTGAATTTCTCTTTTCAACATTCCCGCCACGTTCTAGTTTCGGACATTCCACGCCTCTACTCTTATAATGTTATCGTTTCGTTGGTTATTCAAGCTTTTTCTCGTGTTCATCTCACCTAGGCAGCCCACTCCCGAAGATCCGAATGGGGGGACTATTACCGAATCTTTTAGTCAATGGAGAGATCATCATGACACTTTTCAATTACAGGCCACCATGCCTTGTGTATACCAGTAGGTGTCTTAATGTAGTGGTTTCCATTGCCTTCAGCATCCTCATGCCACTTATCACTGCTGATGCTTCCATCTTTTGTGACATTTTCCCGCTCTGTGAAAAACTGTGTCCTGAATCGCTGTCTGCTCTTCCGCCCTCTTTCATAAGGCCGTTGGCAGAAAAGTAGTGACTTTTTAGTTGGAAGTCATCAGGGGAATTTTTCCAAATTCATGGGCACTGGCCGGCAGCAGTGGCCGATCGGATCTAGATGCTTCAGTCTGGAACCACGCGGCCGCTACTCTTGCAGGTTTGGATCCTGCCTCGGCCATGAATGTGTGTGATGTCAAAAATGTTCAAATGTCCAAAATGTTCAAATGTGTGTGAAATCTTATGGGACTTAACTGCTAAGGTCATCAGTGGCTCTGAGCACTGTGGGACTTAACATCTATGGTCATCAGTCCCCTAGAACTTAGAACTACTGAAACCTAACTAAGGACATCACACAACACCCAGTCATCACGAGGCAGAGAAAATCCCTGACCCCGCCGGGAGTCGGACCCGGGAACCCGGGCGTGGGAAGCGAGAACAAGCTTACACACTACTTAACCTAAATTATCATAAGTACAAACACACACACCCATGGTCGAGGGAGGACTCTAATCTCCGCCGGGACCAGCCGCACGGCCCATGACAGCAGTTCCCCTGACCGCTCGGCTAATCCCGCGCGGCTGTGTGAAGTCCTTAGGTTAGTTAGGGGTTGGGTTGTTGTGGGGAAGAGACCAAACAGCGAGGTCATCGGTCTCATCGGATTAGGGAAGGAAGTCGGCCGTGCCCTTTCAAAGGAACCATCACAGCATTTGCCTGGAGCGATTTAGGGAAATCACGGAAAACCTAAATCAGGAAGACCGGACGCGGGATTGAACCGTCGTCCTCCCGAATGCGAGTCCAGTGTGGTTAGTTAAGAGTTAAATAGTTCTACGTTGTAGGAGACTGATGACCTCAGATGTTAAGTCCCATCGTGCTCAGAGTCATTTGAACCAGGGTCACTGTGAGAGCAAATTCAATACATGGCAGGACTTGTCCAAGGTGGTAAGGCCCTCTGGATAACTGAAGCTATTAAATACTGTCAAATATTTCAACAATTTGAACAAGCTTACTTGTTATGTACTGGTCACAAGGTATTCAGGCATGACAGAGGCTTTAAACAGTGACAGGTGCAATACCTAGAATGAAAACTTACGGTGATATTTTGAGAAGTATCCGATTAAGATTGGAGTGAACCCATTTCGCAACGAGGTGTATTGTGGACACTAGTAACTAATTTATCTTTTGATATCAGGGTTGGGTTGGGTTGTTTGGGGAAGGAGACCAGACAGCCAGGTCATCGGTCTCATCGGATTAAGAAAGGATGGGGAAGGAAGTCGGCCGTACCCTTTCAAAGGAACCATCCCGGCATTTGCCTGGAGCGATTTATGGAAATCACGGAAAACCTATATCAGGATGGCCGGACTTTTGATATCAGGGAAAAGCTCATCAATGTACCACAAACAGATGTAGAACATTTTCTTTCTGTGCTTGACTTCCTTCAATGGTATTATGAACACATTCAACGTGTTCTAAATGGTGATTATGCAAATGGAAATTGTTCAGACTACTAAAATGTTAAATGTCCACCACATAACAATCAAGACAGGCCACCTTTCCTCAGTGAGAGCGGTGGTGTACAGGATCATAATCCTGCAGGGCAAAATTCAGACCACCTTCGATTTAATGCAGCGAATCCCAGTCGAAGCATAGATCTAACAACAGATTTCGACCAGGAAATCGCAAAACTGCGGGTGGTTCCTGGTATAGCAGTAGCAACAGTGGTAATTACAATCAGAATTTGGATCCTCCTGGAGGAAATCCATCACGTAACAACAATAATAGTAGTAATGTCCAGTCAGTGCATAACCCAATGGCGAGCAACTGTCACAGTCACCACTGGCAGCCTCCCGACAGGCCCGTGAATGGAACTGAAGCAGCTAAGGATGCACGTCCTTAGGTGAGTAAATCGAAAAACTATGGTCGGCATCATCGTGCCCAAACATGTTTGCTGACGAATGGAGCGAAGGAGACATTCTTAAAGAGGTTAATGTTTTGCAGTATAGTGATGATACCGTTGTTGTTGTTGTTGTCTTCAGTCCTGAGACTGGTTTCATGCAGCTCTCCATGCTACTCTATCCTGTGCAAGCTTCTTCATCTCCCAGTACCTACTGCAACATACATCCTTCTGAATCTGCTTAGTGTATTCATCTCTTGGTCTCCCCCTACGATTTTTACCCTCCACGCTGCCCTCCAATACTAAATTGGTGATCCCTTGATGCCTCAGAACATGTCCTACCAACTGATCCCTTCTTCTGGTCAAGTTGTACCACAAACTTCTCTTCTCCCCAATCCTGTTCCATACTTCCTCATTAGTTATGTGATCTACCCATCTAATCTTCAGCATTCTTCTGTAGCACCACATTTCGAAAGCTTCTATTCTCTTCTTGTCCAAACTATTTACCGTCCATGTTTCACTTCCATACATGGCTACACTCCATACAAATACTTTCAGAAATGACTTCCTGACATTTAAATCTATACTCGATGTTAACAAATTTCTCTTCTTCAGAAACGCTTTCCTTGCCATTGCCAGTCTACATTTTATATCCTCTCTACTTCGACCATCATCAGTTATTTTGCTCCCCAAATAGCAAAACTCGTTTACTACTTTAAGTGTCTCATTTCCTAATCTAATACCCTCAGCATCACCCGACTTAATTTGACTACATTCCATTATCCTCGTTTTGCTTTTGTTGATGTTCATCTTATATCCTCCCTTCAAGACACCATCCATTCCGTTCAACTGCTCTTCCAAGTCCTTTGCTGTCTCTGACAGAATTACAATGTCATCGGCGAACCTCAAAGTTTTTATTTCTTCTCCATGGATTTTAATACCTACTCCAAATTTTTCTTCTGTTTCCTTTACTCCTTGCTCAATATAGAGATTGAATAACATCGAGGAGAGGCTACAACCCTGTGTTACTCCCTTCCCAACCACTGCTTCCCTTTCATGTCCCTCGACTCTTATAACTGCCATCTGGTTTCTGTACAAATTGTAAATGGCCTTTCGCTCCATGTATTTTACCCCTGCCACCTTTAGAATTTGGAAGAGAGTATCCCAGTCAACATTGTCAAAAGCTTTCTCTAAGTCTACAGATGCTAGAAACGTAGGTTTGCCTTTCCTTAATCTTTCTTCTGAGATAAGTCGTAAGGTCAGTATTGCCTCACGTGTTCCAGTATTTCTACGGAATGCTAACTGATCTTCCCCGAGGTCGGTTTCTACTAGTTTTTCCATTCGTCTGTAAAGAATTCGTGTTAGTATTTTGCAGCTGTGGCTTATTAAACTGATAGTTCGGTAATTTTCACACCTGTCAACACCTGCTTTCTTTGGGATTGGAATTATTATATTCTTCTTGAAGTCTGAGGGTATTTCGCCTGTTTCATACATCTTGTTCACCAGGTGGTAGAGTTTTGTCAGGTCTGGAACTTTTCCTAAGGCCGTCAGTAGTTCTAATGGAATGTTGTCTACTCCGGGGGCCTTGTTTCGACTCAGGTCTTTCAGTGCTCTGTCAAACTCTTCACGCAGTATCGTATCTCCCATTTCATCTGCATCTACATCCTCTTCCATTTCCAGAATATTGTCCTCAAGTACATTGCCCTTGTATAGACCCTCTATATACTCCTTCCACCTTTCTGCTTTCCCTTCTTTGCTTAGAACTGGGTTTCCATCTGGGCTCTTGTTGTTCATACAAGTGGTTCCCGTATCTCCAAAGGTCTCTTTAATTTTCCTGTAAGCAGTATCTATCTTACCCCTAGTGAGATAAGCCTCTATATCCTTACATTTGTCCTCTAGCCATCCCTGCTTAGCCATTTTGCTTTTCCTGTCGATCTCATTTTTGAGACGTTTGTATTCCTTTTTGCCTGCTTCATTTACTGCATTTTTATATTTTCTCCTTTCATCAATTAAATTCAATATTTCTTCTGTTACCCAAGGATTTCTACTAGCCCTCGTCTTTTTACCTACTTGATCGTCTGCTGCCTTCACTACTTCATCCCTCAAAGCCACCCATTCTTCTTCTACTGTATCTCTTTCCCCCATTCCCGTCAATAGTTCCCTTATGCTCTCCCTGAAACTCTGTACAACCTCTGGTTCTTTCAGTTTATCCAGGTCCTATCTCCTTAAATTCCCACCTTTTTGCAGTTTCTTCAGTTTTAATCTACAGGTCATAACCAATAGATTGTGGTCAGTGTCCACATATGCGCCTGGAAGTGTCATACAATTTAAAACCTGGTTCCTAAGTCTCTGTCTTACCATTATATAATTTATCTGATACCTTTTAGTATCTCCAGGGTTCTTCCATGTATACAACCTTCTTTCATGATTCTTAAACCAAGTGTTAGCTATGATTAAGTTGTGCTCTGTGCAAAATTCTACCAGGCGGCTTCCTCTTTCATTTCTTAGCCCCAATCCATATTCACCTACTACGTTTCCTTCTCTCCCTTTTCCTACACTCGAATTCCAGTCACCCATGACTATTAAATTTTCGTCTCCCTTCACTATCTGAATAATTTCTTTTATTTCATCATACATATCTTCAATTTCTTCGACATCTGCAGAGCTAGTTGGCATATAAACTTGTACTACTGTAGTAGGTGTGGGCTTCGTATCTATCTTGGCCACAATAATGCGTTCACTATGCTGTTTGTAGTAGCTTACCCGCATTCCTATTTTCCTATTCATTATTAAACCTACTCCTGCATTACCCCTGTTTGACTTTGTGTTTGTAACCCTGTAGTCACCTGTCCAGAAGTCTTGTTCCTCCTGCCACCGAACTTCACTAATTCCCACTATATCTAACTTTAACCTATCCATTTCCCTTTTTAAATTTTCTAACCTACCTGCCCGTTTAAGGGATCTGACATTCCACGCGCCGTTCCGTAGAACGCCAGTTTGCTTTCTCCTGATAACGACATCCTCTTGAGTAGTCCCCGCCCGGAGATCCGAATGGGGGACTATTTTACCTCCGGAATATTTTACCCAAGAGGACGCCATCATCATTTAATCATACAGTAAAGCTTCATGCCCTCGGGAAAAATTACGGCCGTAGTTTCCCCTTGCTTTCTACCGTTCGCAGTACCAGCACAGCAAGGCCGTTTTGGTTATTGTTACAAGGCCAGATCAGCCAATCATCCAGACTGTTGCTCTTGCAACCACTGAAAAGGCTGCTGCCCCTCTTCCGGAACCACACGTTTGTCTGGCCTCTCAACAGATACCCCTCCGTTGTGGTTGCACCTAAGATACGGCTATGTGTATCGCTGAGGCACGCAAGCCTCCCCACCAACGGCAAGGTCCATGGTTCATGGGGGGGGGGGGATGATACCTTTATGAGGCAGGAATTGTTGGAATTATATTGTAACTGTGTAGACTAACCCAAAAGAATTGTTCGAGCAAAAATCAATGCAGTCTTAGGCAATATCCCGAAAAATGTCGTTCTCGATATAGGTGCAGCTATCATTTTGAATTGCCTGGACATATTTAACCAAATTTTAAAAAAAGTAATGGAGTCCCCAATCATCTGACATAGAACTATTGAGCCGTTGGTGATTTTGGCAACAGGTCGCGGGCTGTAAAGGGGTAAACGTGGATCGAAGTAGAACTTTGAAATTGAGTATTTGTTTGCCTGTCCCTTGTACTAGATAATTTGATTACAGACTGCGTTCTCTGGCCTGATACTCTTACAGAAAGGGACACAAAGTTTTATCTTTTTTCTGGTATATGTTAACTCTTGACTAAGGTCGAAGAGATTATAGTAGATCTCTTACGTGCTCAAGCTTTACGTAGGCAATATTGTCGAGGAATAAAGATTATAATTTGTAAAAGTGGAAACGATATCCCTTGGGAATATAACTGGGAGCACGTATGAGGTAGAGGAATATGAAAGTTCTAGAAAAAATATCAGAAACTGTAGGGATTTGTAGGACCTGACAGAATGGTGTAGAGGAGTTATTGTTGAAATATGTGCACGTTTATGAGAAAGAAAAGCAGGTATCATTAAAACTTTTGTCAACCATAAGGAGTTAATTCCATACCAGACCTATTGCAACATACAGTAATCCATTTCTTGGTCGAAACGTGAAGAGAAATTAAAAGCAGTTTATCTCTTTCAGCTTCTTAAGAGATATTATTGATAGTGTAGTGCTATGAACTGTGTATCTACTCTACTGAGGTATGGTGAAGCGCAAATATACCTTAGTACGTAAACATTCCTTGCAGAGTAGATACTTTTAATAGCATCCTCTTTAGTTTTAAGACTTTTTTCTAATAATAGCATATGACTATTCAAGGAAATCATGGTCCCAACTGAACGCTGTGTTGTAAATTTAAAAGAAAGTCATAGATTTGACCATAACTTAAACCATGTCACCGAAATGTTCCATCGAATGTGGGAGTCAACAGGTTCTTGTGTATGCTTGGACTTGACTGTTAGGTATTCAGTAAAAGGTACAAGCTTGAGAGACTTAGAGAAAGGAAAGTATCATATTACAGAGATACAGTTGCAGATATCTTGCAAATATATATAATGTCTAGGTAATCAGAAAGTCAATATAAATTGGAAAACTGAATAAATCACGGAATAATGTAGATAGAGACGTACAAATTGACACACATGCTTGCAATGACATGGGGTTTTCCTAGAGCAAAAAAAAAAAAAAAAAAAAAAAAAAAAAAAAAAAAAAAAAAACAAAAAAAACTTCAAAAAATGTCCGATAGATGGCGCTTCATCTGATCAGAATAGCAATAATTAGAATAACACAGCAAAGATGATGTTCTTTACAGGAAATGCTCAATATTTCCACCATCATTCCTCAACAATAGCTGTAGTTGAGGAATAATGTTGTGAACAGCACTGTAAAGCATGTTCGGAGTTATGGTGAGGCATTGGCGGCTGATGTTGTCTTTCAGCAACACTAGAGATGTCGGTCGATCACGATACACTTGCGACTTCAGGTAACCCCAAAGCTAATAATCGCACGGACTGAGGTCCCTGTACTTGGGAGGCCAAGCATGACGAAAGTGGCGGCTGAGCACACGATAATCACCAAACGACGCGCGCAAGAGATCTTTCAGGCGTCTAGCAACTTGGGGTGGAGCGCCATTCTGCATAAACATCGTATGTTCCAGCAGGTATTTATCAGCCAGGCTGGGGATGATGCGATTCTGTAACATATCGGCGTACCTCTCGCACGTCACGGTAGCAGTTACAAAACCATAATGACTCATTACCTCGAAGAAAAATGGCCCGATATCGCTAGATGTGGTAAATCCAACCCATACCGTAACTTCCTCGTCGTGCAATGGAGTTTCCACGACAGTTCTAGGGTTTTCGGTAGCCCAAATTCTGCAGTTGTGGGCGTCGACAGACCCTCGGAGCCGGCCGCGGTGGTCGTGCGGTTCTAGGCGCTCCAGTCCGGAGCCGCGCTGCTGCTACGGTCGCAGGTTCGAATCTTGCCTCGGGCATGGATGTGTGTGATGTCATTAGGTTAGTTAGGTTTAATTAGTTCTAAGTTCTAGGGGACTGATGACCACAGCAGTTGAGTCCCATTGTGCTCAGAGCCATTTGAACCATTTGAAGACCCTCGGAGCGTGAAATGAGCTCCGTCGGTCCACAAGACGTTACTCAACCAATCGTCATTTTCCGCCATCTTTTGAAACTTCCACACCGCAAATGCCCTCCGCTTCACTAAATCGCCAGGTAACAGTTCATGATGCCGATGGATTTTGTATGGATAGCATTGGAGGGTACGCCTCAGTGCCATCAAACAGTAGTGTATGGAATGGCTCTGAGCACTATGGGACTTAACGTCTGAGGTCAACAGTCCCCTAGAACTTTAGAACTACTTAAAAACAACTAACCTAAGGACATCACACACATCCATGCCTGAGACAGGATTAGAACCTGCGACCGTGGCGGGCACGCGGTTCCAGACTGCAGTACCTAGAACCGCTCGGCCACAACGACCGGCTAGTGTATGGAATGCTGGTGCGACGTGCGACTGCACGAGCGCTGACTTCCCCGTGCATAGACGAACCCGTTACAGTCTCCATTTCTTCCTGAACTGTCACAGCAGCATTACGCCTTGTGCTCGGTCGGCCACTTCGGGGTCTATCGTCTAAACAACCCGTGGCTTCGAACTTCGAAATCCTTCTCGCCACAGCTGCATTTGTCAACGGAACTTTACCCGATCGTAACGCTGAACTAGCACATTCCCCATTCCGATAATGCAGCTTCAATAAAAGCGCCTTTTCAGGTATCGTCAACATGCTGCGACTGCGGGCGCATCTGATTCTCTCTCTCATTTCAGTATCTTTTATACACGATTGTCATGCGCAGTCACAGACGTTTTGCTGTTCATAGCCATCTTTCGGACATTTTGTGAACTTTGTTTTTATTTTTTGTTCTAATTAAAACCCATGTCATTCCAAGCATGTGTGTCAAGTTTTACCTATCTACTTTATTCCGTGGTTTATTAAGTTTTCAAATTTATACTGACTTTTTGATCACCCAGTATATATATATATATATATATGACCAGGTTATTATCTTCTATAGTTCTTAAGCGAATGTGGTGTAGATGAAGAGGTGTGTCCTCTTCCATAGAACTGCCAGTTTATGCTGTGTTTAGAGGTATGCATTGACTTCTCGTAATTGAAAATTGAAGAGGGGCAGCATTATGGTTATTGTTAAATTTAACGATTTGTTGTCCATACATACCACATTTGTGAAATGAGGAATTAATTTATGTGACTGTACTTTTGTTTGTGACAGGCAGTTTAGATTTGTAAGTCAATATCTGAAGGTAAAAGTATCACACGCAAATGGGTGTATACTCTTGGAGATACCAAGATGAAATTATTCTTACCTTCGACCAGCACAGTCCCTGATTAATACTGCATTAATTAAATGTTACCTTCGAGTGAAATGTACCTAGACAACTGATGAAATTGACGATCATTAATGTCCACCGTGAAGCACATGTAATAGAGGAAAATGGCTCAGCACTTATCGCTATTTATAGCGCGAAGTTGCAAATATTGTATTTTGTACATAGTCTTAATATGTTCTTTTTACTTACTGCTTGGTCGCAAGTGTAAAGACAGTAATCTGGAAAGATGCCGAACAGTACACAATCTGGATTAGTTTCAAAGGATGGCTGAAGTGCAACATTGTAAGCGGCTAAACAGTAAGTGATAGATGAGTAGCGGACACATACAGTTAGTCTGACACGAGATAACGTTGCTGCTGCAGGCGTGAGAATTGCTGGAACGATATTTTTCATTCTGTTATCAGTCAGAGTGTTATCTATAGCGGTATTTACGGTGCCCTACGCTTTTTAGCGCACCTTCCTTCTGACATTAGCAAATAGTGGCAAAGAGCAGCGAAGTTACATTAAAGTAATTGTTGGCTGACTGTTTTCGGAGAGCTCCAGGGAGAATAATTCAAACTTCACTGCCGGCCCGCTGTGGGTCTTCTCACAATGTCATATAACCTGAACTCAATACATGTCTAGATCAGCATGCATGTTAGCGTGAAATGAACGTTTCTTAATGTATAATTACAGGTGTGATGCAGTCTAAAATATAGATAAACTAAAATTGTCACGCTAGTATAGACTATGTCAGGAATTACGTAAATTAATGATGTCGAGTGTTGAGTCCATGGAACTTCCCGCACGACTTCGGACGCCAGTTTCCACGGCGCACAGCTCCAAGTAACCATTCACCTGCTCCATTTATTTGCCATCAAATGCAACCAGTTTCATAAACATTAACTGTTGAACTTAATATGTTGCAATTACTACTCATCAGTGTATATACTTCAGCATAAACTATTAGAGGATTGTTAAAATCACACAGACTTTTGCGGAAACCATGTAATTTGATCTGTTTGTTGAACGAAATTGTTATGCATCTGTCGTAAAAGTGGTCTTGCATTATCATGTTATGAAAGTAAATTACTTAATACTTAATTTCAGAAACTTCTCATCTAAACACACCAATTAGGTTACTGAAATTTATCTTCAACAAAGTAAATTAATGGCTGTGTAACGAATGAATATGTCGAAGAAACTTATTCCTCTATATAAGAACATCTGTAAAGCTATCTATCTTAATCGGTAAAAGGCCAAACTGAAATATATTTCTGGAATGTACAAGCTGAATTATTGCATAAAACCGGGCTAAAGTTCTCTGATTTTTGTATGTTGTGTTTGTTATAACTGCCCCAACTTACTCTACGTAATCTAATGATTGGTGATTAATTTCTTATTTGGGGATACAAAATCAACAAGGTTTTTATACTGTAAGCATGTTTCTAAATTATTTTGGATAACGAAGATATTAGCGTATAAAACTGAGCACAATTACATTTTCAGTATAGTATTGTACATGACTTTCATCTCAGTTCTAAGGGACCGTACCTCTATATAAAACCCAATTACTGATATTTTTTATAATGGTTTGAGAAACCTATAGGCAAGTTTGGGTAACTGCCGCTTGTCATATAGTACTAACTGTTACTGTAACTTTTATACTTCAAACCACTAGCGGAGAAGTGATGCTATGTGTATTGATGTATTCAAATGGTGTTTTACACTGTGATTATGAAGCAGTTATCAATTTGTGACTTGTACAATGACAATCACACAACCGGACGCAGGTGAATGGCAGCACAAAAGAGACTAAGGTCGTGCATAGACGCTGCCATTCAGGAGCGTGTCGAACGCCTTCAAGCGTAATTAGAAATTTCTCTACATAATCATGGTTTATGAGTGCTGCATTGGACCCCAATAATTGTTAAATTTATCATTTTTCCAAACACGAATTGTAATTCTATGAAAATTAAACGAAAAATGTGATTGATCTAGTATCAATAAACTCTATAATCTCTTTGATGGACGGTACACTATTGTTTTCTTCACATCAGTATCTTAAGCCAAGTACGTAAGCACTTGTTTTAATCGGCTGGTGTAAATCAGTAGTGAATAATAACTAATTGAAGTTGATCGAATCTTCCTAAAGTATGAACATTGTTCACAAAGTAATTCATTCTTTATGCAGGTGATAATAATCAGATATATCCTAGGTCAATGTTCTTAAACCACGGAAATTTGTGATTTCTCACACGTAATCAATTATTGACGTACTGCTAACGTTGTATTTTACGCAGAGCCAGGAACGGCTAGATAAAGAGTATAGAGAATTCGTTCCAACTTTCAAAGAACATGACCAGTTCAGGAACCACTTTAAATTGTAGCAGTTCTGTGAAATATTGAAACCAAATTTGTATCTTTCTACTTATGTAACAGAGCTGTTAATTATAGCGTTTCCGTCCTCCAATATCTTAAACATAAATTCAAACATTACTTAAAGACAAGTTTGTTTTACCATATTTATACTTACGAAAACGTTATGGTGAGTCAGCGATTCAGCGATGCACTATACGAGACATAGCAGCACCAGAGTCAATCTGCAACACCAGAGAAGCGGAGACTCCCTAGATCCCATTCGTGGGCGTCCAGCCTTCATGGACTAAATTACTTTCCTTTTGAGTGTAGATCTTAAACACTGCTACAGAGACAAGAATCCCACTTGCCTCGTGTGTTCCCTTGCAACATCTCAACTTGCTCTATCAAAGATCTGCTATCACCAAGTGGTTGCACGGTCCTCGGGGGCATTTACGGCCATATGTCCATACGACCGACCGGCTCTTTGCCTCCCTTTCCCCTTTTAGCAAATTGACTCCTTATATGCCACAGCTAAGAGTGCCCTGATTTATCAGGAGAGGGCATCCTGTCTCCCAAAGTGATAGCATCTGCTGAGTTGAT
This sequence comes from Schistocerca cancellata, assembly GCF_023864275.1. Classification (NCBI taxonomy): domain Eukaryota; kingdom Metazoa; phylum Arthropoda; class Insecta; order Orthoptera; family Acrididae; genus Schistocerca; species Schistocerca cancellata. The sequence continues at coordinate 127,436,788 of NC_064631.1, forward strand.
GTCGATATATTAATTCACACGGTTAGCAGTAGAAGACACTTCACGCATAACACTTGGGCGTTCAGTGAATATGCGCCAGCTGACGACGCAATTATTCACACGGCACAGTACAGATAACCATCTCAACGATATTCGTACTCGGATGAAGGTCTACTGTTATTGACAATGGGATTAAGTATTTGGTGCAGTTTAAAAGTTTTGTTGACCAACTTCGCTAGTGAGTATAGGTCTCTGTCGGAACCTAGTTGACAGAAACACGTTGGCGTACGGTGACCACACCAGTTCGTTGGCCGTTTTCTGCATAACTTGCGAACTCTTTTACTTCCATAGTGTAAACGTTACGCACTACGCTACATAGCCCATAGATTTAGGTATTTATGAAGAAATCATCCACAACAATTACATCTGCAACCAATGTTGGAAGGCTAAATATGAGGGACTGTGATATGAAAAGAAGACACGTAGAAAAAAAAGTGAGTAAATTCTTCATAATTTCAAAATAATCGAAATAACGTTTAACCTATATATCCACTGAGAGCCACGAACATAAATTCCTTCATGGGAAAAGATTTACCTTTTCCTACTGAACCAATTTTCTATCCCAGAGGGCATTTCCTTACCTGTAGCAAATCAATGGCCTCGAACGTTTCCCTTCAGTACTACAGAAATACAGAAATCGCATGGAGAGAAATCGGGACTAAATGGAGAATGTGTGGAAAAGTGGTGATCTTTTACTTCGTATGCTAGACCGCACTGAAACACCGCACACAATTAACGCACGGTAGAAGGCGGACACCCTGCAAAAATTTAAGCTCCTCATGAAGTCGAAACGCCCACGATAGTTACAGGCGACTCCATATCGCTCCAGGAAAATGCCCATCGACGTGTTGCCTAGGTCATTTAAGACTATTTTACAGAACATTCTCTCGGAACTCTTACACTTCACCGATACAATCTCAACCCCTCCCAATACAAATTCGAAATTTTTTGAAATCTAAAGAAAGCTATTCGTTGTCGACAATTGGGTTCAGACGAAAAGGTGCATGGCAGGAAACTGTCAGGGTTCTGACAGCCACCGCAAACATTTTCTCACGTAGGCAATGAGAACGTTGTCTCAGAGTAGGATGAATGTGCTAACAGCTGTGGCAATTACTTTTGTAATAATAAACTGTTTACATACATCATTTCCTTGTGTCTCTTTTTGTTCTAACTGCCCCTTTATATATTTTACTGTATGATACGGCTACTGTTAAAAGGAGTGTGACTTAATATATCACTGATGACTAAGCACATTTTATGTTTTAGAGTGTTTTGTTTCTCGACGTCGCAATCAGTATTGTAGTAACTATTGGTAATCAAACAACAGTTTTGTAGAATACAGTTATCATTTGGTGTGTATAATAACGCTGATCGCAGTACGTTCATCGGGCTCATTGATACGTTTTTACTGTCTGAAACATTCTTTTCCATGTTGTTTATATGGGATGGTCGTACATCTACAAATACCATTGTGTTGGACAAGGCAGATGTTTGATACTGAATGGCCCTGCGAGAGCCATGCAGAGAAAAAGAAACAAAGGAAACTCTCTTAACGTATGTGTTTCCATTGTGAGAGTTTTATTGAATCATAATCTATGCAGGTAGTTGCGTCGGACACGGCTTGCGAGCATTGCAGAGGATGGCTGTAAAAATTGAATGGAATCAGCGAAGTAATAAGTTGTGAGATCTGTAATGGTACCAGGAGGGCAGCTAACAGAAACAATGTGACTGTGGAGTTAAAACAGAAACGAGTACAACGGTAGAGCAGCGTCTCACTAGCTAAAAAATCTGTAGTTAATTCTAAAGTCTGTGATAGATGGTGTAAAGACCGACGCTGTTGGACTGGGGATGGCTGGAAAATAGTTATTTGCGGCGATGAATCGCGCTGTACGCAGTGACAGTGCGACGAAGCTTTGGTTAAAGAAAAGTTTTGTTTCCCCATTCTTCTACTAACGGGAACCTTATAAATGCTGCCCAATGTGTGACTTGCTTCACGTAAGTAGTGTTTTGTGATTATTTGTGTTAGAAATTCTTTCTTGTCTCTGTACTACAACTTGGACCCAATCTTCGTGCTCTAACATTGTAACCGCAATCGGAGAAATTATTCACAGTATAGTTTCATGAATTGGGTGAAACAGTACGTTGAGTAACAGGCACAATTTCGATGGTTTATCAGAGTTTGTCCCAATCAAAAAATTTATCGTGCTGCAACATCGCTCACAGTACGAAGGTAAAAGTAATTTCTATTCTGGTTTTTCTTTACTGTTCTCGTGTGGTGCTTTTCAAATCAGAAGCATATGTTATAAGATAATTTGTCAGGGCTCTTAGCGGCCGTGAACAAAATTTTAAGATTTTAAGATTTTGATGTTTATTTTTCACAATATTTCGGAAATAGTATTGTACATAAAGCTATCGGAATGGTTCTGCCCAGCACGAGAGTGCATTTCAGTTGTGATTTCCAGGTCAATAGTGATGTGAACGTGTGTAAAATAGTTGAAGTACCACACTCGTAACCGGAAGTGGTCTCAGTTCTGATTTACCTGAAGATACTTCAGACGCCGAACAGACCTCTCCTCTGGTTCTCTCATGGCAATACACTACTAGCCATTAAAATTGCTACACCACGAAGATGACGTGCTACAAACGCGATATTTAACGGACAGGAAGAAGATGCTGTGATACGCAAATGATTAGCTTTTCAGAGCATTCACACAAGGTTGACGCCGGTGGTGTCACCTACTACGTGCTGACATGAGGAAAGTTTCCAACCGATTTCACATATACAAACAGCAGCTGACCGGCGTTGCATGGTGAAACGTTGTTGTGATGCCTCGTGTGAGGAGAAGAAATCAAGTTTCCGACTTTGATAAAGGTCGGGTTGTAGCCTATCGCGATTACGGTTTATCGTGTCGCGACATTGCTGCTCGAGTTGGTCTAGATCCAATGACTGTTAGCAGAATATGGAATCGGTGGGATCAGTAGGGTAATGCGGAACGCCGTGCTTGATCCCAACGGCCCCGTATCACTAGCAGTCGAGATGACAGGCATCTTACCCGCATCGATGTAACGGATCGTGCAGCCACGTCTCGAGCCCTGAGTCAACAGATGGGGACATTTGCAAGACAACAACCATCTGCACGAACAGTTCGACGACGTTTGCAGCAGCATGGACTATCAGCTCGGAGACCATGGCTGCGGTTACCCCTGACGCTGCATCACAGACAGCAGCGCCTGCGATGGTATACTCAACGACGAACCTGGGTGCACGAATGGCAAAACGTCATCTTTCGGATGAATCCAGGTTCCGTTTACAGCACCGTGATGGTCGCATCCGTATTTGAGGACATCGTGGTGAACGCACATTGGAAGCGTGTATTCGTCATCGCCATACTGGCGTATGACACCGGGTGATGGTATGGGATGCCACTGGTTACACGTCTCGGTCACCTCTTGTTCGCACTGACGGTGCTTTGAACAGTGGAAGATACATTTCAGATGTATTACGACCCGTGGTTTTACCCTTTATTCGATTCCTGCGAAACCCTACATTTCAGCAGGATAATGCACGACCGCATGTTGCAGGTCCTGCATGGGCCTTTCTGTATACAGAAAATGTTCGACTGCTGCCCTGGCCAGCACATTCTCCAGATCTCTCACCAATTGAAAACGTTTGGTTAATGGTGGCCGAGCAACTGGCTCGTCACAATACGCCAGTCACTACTTTTGAAGAACTGTGGTATCGTGTTGAAGCTGCATGGGCAGCTGTAGATGTACACGCCATCCAAGCTCTGTTTGACACAATCCCCATGCGTATCAAGGCCGCTATTACGCTCAGAGTTGGTTGTTCTGGGTACTGATTTCTCAGGATCTATGCACCCAAACTGTGTGAAAATCACATGTTAGTTCTAGTATAATATATTTGTCCAACGAATACCCGTTTATCATCTCCATTTCTTCTTGGCGTAGCTGTTTTAATGGCCAATGGTGTAATGAGTCTGCAGTTTGATCAGTTAATGCAGCCTTCGCATCAGATAAGACAGCAGCTGGGCATTTCATAAATGAAAATGAACAGCCGCCGTATGAGATTCAAATCAAATTATATACAATTGAAACAAATTGAAGATGAGCTGACCGAACATGTAATTATCCATGGTACGTCCTGAAATATCTCCCTTAACAGGAGCACAGAGAGCCATGACATATCAGTTACCGAAAAGTAAACAGAAAAAACAGATTATGTCAGCAGAAATGGTGGTATTAGCTTCTACTTTGGCCAGACTCACGATCACGCTAGATAGAGCTGAATCTAATATGTGTGAATTCCAAGTTTCTTACCGTGAAGTTCCGATAACAGTTACAAAGCTTTCTGAAAATGTTACTTCTATTCGAGAATAAAAAAATAGTCGATGAAAACTAATATTCACGAATGTAGCGACGCACTAGTACGGCTTTCTTCTCATGAAGAAGTTAAATGTAATAAATGCTTGTGCCACAAAGAAACGCCATTCAACGGGATAGTTTCTTCAGAGATAAAGCAAGCAGCACGCAGCTCTGTTGATGACATACGCTTAGAACAATGCATAAAGTTAATTACGACGAACCTGAATCAGATTATGAAAACCCTAAATAAAGTGATACCCCAATGGAGAGCTAGAGTTAATACCCAACTCGGTAGTTTACAAAGGCAAATAAGGCAAATATCCGGAGTCAGAGAAATAAGTAACGCCAGTCCAAGTTTAGGAAACAAAACGTGGGATTTGAATGATCATGTGAGACCAAGTGACAGTATCCCTATGGGAACAGTAAAGAATTACAATCTTGCGCCTTTTTCCATACATATAATATGGGACCAGAGCCCACACTTTCTTCTTTGCTACGGGAATGAAATCATCAGAGAACTGATAATCACAAATTTACATTCCTCGAAAACGTAATTCGCATCCTGATATCTTCTTACGGTCGTTTAGAGCTTTTTTATGAGTCATGGTCTTCTCACTGGTTTGATGCGGACCGTCATGAAATCTATCTCCTTTACCAACCTCTCCATCGCAGAACAGCACCTGCAATCTAAATCCTTAATTATTTGCTGGATGCAATCGAATTTCTAGCTTCCTATGCAGTTTTTGCCCTCTAGTTATTCCGTTCCCTAGTACCATGGTAGTCATTCCCTAATGGCTTAACAGATGTCCTCTCGTCCTGTCCCTTCTATTTATCAGTGTTTTCCCAATTTTTCTTTCCTCTTCGATTCTGTACAGAACCTTCTTGTTTCTTACCTTACAGTGCACAAAATTTTAAATTATACTCTGCAGCACTACGTCTCAAATGCTTGGATTCTCTTCTGTTGTCTTTTCCCACATTCCATGTTTTACGACCATACGGTGTAAATTTATTCCACATATTGAAACGTATGGTTGGTACTAGTAGACTTCTATTCACCATGAATGTCATTTTCGCCTGTGCTAGTATGCTTTTGATGTCCTTCTTGTTCCATTCGTCATTGACTATTTTTCTGTTTAGGTAGTAGAATGCCTTAACTTCAACTTCTTTGTTAACATCAACCCTGATGTTAAGTTTCTAGCTGTTCTCGTTTCGGCTACTTCTCACTATTTTCGTCTATCTTCGTTTTACTCTCAATCCATAATCTGCAGTCATTAGACTGTTCATTCCATTCAGCAGATCCCTTAATTCTTCTTCACTTTCGCTCATGATAGCAATGTGTCTGTTAATAGTGTCATTGTTATCCTTTCATCTTGAATTTTAATTCAACTCCTGAACCTTACTTTTATTCCATTAATGCTTCTTCTGTGTACAGGTTGAACAGTAGAGGCTAAGATTACATTACTGTTTTGAACACTTTTTATTCCGATCACTTCCTTCTTGGTCGTCCCTCTTGCCTCTTGTAGGTATTGTATGTTATCCCTATGTCCCTGTTGCTTATCCTTATTTTTATCAGATTTTCGAACGTGTTGTACCATTTTACAATGTCCAACGCTTTCTCCAGGTCGCCAAATCCTATGACCGCGCTTATATTTCTGTAGTCTCCCTTGTATTATCGACCGCGACGACCTAATTACCTCTCTTCTGCCTTTACCATTATTAAAGCCAAACTGATTGGCATCAGACACTTTCTCTGTTTTCTTTCCATTCTTCTGTACCTTATACTTATTAGTAATTTGGCTGCATGTGCCGTTAAACTGATTGTAAGATAATTCCCGCACTTGTCAGCTATTGCATTCTTCGGAATTTTGCGGATGATTTTATTCCGAAAGGCAGATGGAACGTCGCCGACTGATACATTCTACACTCTACGGTGAATAGTTGTTTTGTTGTCACTTCAAAAATGATTTTAGGTATTCTGGTGCAATTTTATTAATGCTTTACGCCTCATATGGTCTTATGTCTTCCAGAGGTCTCTTAAATTCTGATTCTAGTACTTCATCGCCTATCTCTTCTAAATCGACTTCTGTTTCTTCTTCTATCACATTACACAAATCTTCCCCCTCATAGAGGGCTTCATTGTAGTCTTTCCATCTATCCGCTCTCTCGACTTAATTTAACAGTGGAATTCCAGTTCCCAACTAATTGTGACCAAAACAACAATTGTATACCGTCATTTATTAGTACATCCATATCACACTTCTTTGAATATTCATTCTTCCTGGCTAATCTCTTAAACTTCATCCCACTCTTCATCACTATTACACTGTGGTCTGCTATTAGGTACGCCTTACGATACATTATCTGATTTCGGGGTCTCTGTCTGACCTTGATGTAATCTAACTGAAATCTTTTCGTATCATCGGGACTTTCCCAAGTACACCTCCTCCTCTCATGATTCTTGAACAGATAATTCGATATTACTAGCTGAAATTTATTACAGACTTCAATTAGTCTTTCACCTCCCTCATTGCTTGTCCCTAGCCCATATTCTCCTGTAACGTTTTCTTCTACTCCTCCCCCTACACCAGCATTCTTGTCAGTCACGACTATGACAATTTCGTCTCCATTTAGATATCCATTACCTTTCCAATATCCTCATAAATTTTCTCTATCTCCTCGTCTTCAGCTTGCGACGACGGGCATTTATACCTGAGCAATCGTTTTGGTGTTCGTTAGCTGTCGATTCGGATAACAACAAACCTACCACTGAACTGTTCACTGAAACAAACTCTCTGCTCTCCCTTCCAATTCATAAGAAATCCTACTCCCGTTATACCTTTTCCTGCTGCTGTTGATATTACCCTATACTTACATGACCAGAAAACCTTTTCTTTTTTTCCATTTCACTCCAATGAGCCCTACTATGTCGAGCTTGAGGCATTGCATTTCTCTTTTCAACTTCCCCACCACGTTCACATTTCTGATGTTCCACACCCCTATTCGCAGAATGTTGTCCTTTCGTTGGTTATTCAATCCTTTTCTCATGGTCACCTCCTTTTTGGCTGTCCACTCCCAGAGATCCGAATACGGGACTATTCCGGAATCTTTTGTCAATGGAGAGATCATCATGACACTTTTCAATTACAGGTGACTTCTTGTGGTGGAAGTCTCCAGGGAAGAACCAGCAATAATGAAAGGCATGAGGATGCTGAAGGCAATGGAAACCACTATTTTAAAGACACGTAACTTGTATCCACAATAGATGTTGCCTGTAATTGAAAAGTGTCATGATGATCTCTCCATTGACAAAAGATTCCGGAATAGTCCCGTATTCGGATCTCTGGGAGTGGACAGCCAAAAAGGAGGTGACCATGAGAAAAGGATTGAATAACCAACGAAAGGACAACATTCTGCGAATAGGGGTGTGGAACATCAGAAATGTCTACTACATAACAATGAAGACAGGTCACCTTTCCTCAGTGAGAACGGAGGTGGACGGGTTCATAATCCTGCAAGGCAAAATTCAGATCCTCTTCGATTTAATTCAGGGAATCCTAGATCTAACAGCAGATTTCAGCCAGTGTATCGCAAAACCTGGGGCGGTTCCTGGTACAGCAGTAGCAACAGTAGTATTTACTATAAAAATTTGGATCCTCCTGGAGGAAATACGACGTTAAAGAACAACAATAGTAGTAATCATCAACAACAACACTTGTAATGATCAGTCAGTGCATAACCCAATGACGAGCAACCGTTACAGTCACCACTGGCAGCCTCCCGACAGGCCCGTGAATGTATCTGAAGCAGCTGAAGATGCACGTCCTTAGGTGAGTAAATCGACAAATTGAGGTCGCCATCAACTTGCCCAAACATGCTGGTTGACGAATGTAGCGAGGCACACACTCTTAAGAAGGTTAATCTTTTGCAGTACAGTGATGATATCGCTATGAAACAGAATTGTTCGAAGGATATTGTAGCTGTGTAGACTAACCCAAAAGTAATGTTCAAGCAAAAATTAAAGCAATATTAGGCAATATCCCGAAAAACGTCACCCTGGATACAGGTTCAGCTATCAGTGTGATTTCCCATGACATATTTAACCAAATAAACAAAAGTAATGAAGTCTCTAAGTATCTGACACAGAACTATCGAGCCGTTGGTGCTTTTGGCAACAGGTCATGGCCTGTATAATGGCAATCCTGGATCAAAGTAAAACTTATAAATTTACTAATCGAATGCTTGTTCCCTGTACTAGATAAATTGAGTACAGACTGCGTTCTGTGGCCTGACTCTCTTACAGAAAGGGAAGCTAAGATTTTTTTCGGGTAAATGCTAACTGTTGGCTAAGAGCCAAGAAAGTCCAGTACATCTTTTACGTACTGAGGCCTTACTTGAGAGGTATTGTCGTGGAATAAAGATTAAATTTGTAAAAGGTAAAACAATATACTAATTGAGGTATAACTGGGAACACCTACGAGGTAGAGGATTTGGAAATGAGAGTTAAACTGAAAATATCAGACGCTGTAGGGATTGACGCAACACAACAGGACGATCTAGAGCAAGTATTGTTGAATTATGCGCACGTCTTTGATAATGAAAAACAGATACCATCAAAAATTCAATTCCATACAAAATCTAACGCACAACACACTGTTACTCGCGCAAACAAAGTTGACACTCGGCGCAGTGGCTGACGGGTAGCTACTGTAAATGGGAAATTCCTTTACGGTAGTCCCATCAGCCATTGTGCCGAGTGTCAACTTTGTTTGCGCTTCTATAATCCATTCCTTTGTCTAAATGTGGAGAGAAAACGAAAGTATCTCCCTTTCACCATCTTAAGAGATATTACACATAATGCAGAGTACCCCAATCAAGGCTTCTTAATCTTATGTTTTATACGTGTATTTTTCAGTGATTTACATTGTTCCATATGAACTGCTTATCGCCTTCATCAAGGAAGGGTGTAGCAAAATTTGCCTTAGTATGTAAATGTTCCTTGTAGAATAGATATTTTTAATAGCATACAATTTACTTTTAAGACTTTCTTCTCATAATATTTGAGGAATATTCAAGCAAATCATGGTCCTAACTGAACACTGTATGGTCATTTTAAGCGGATGTCATAGATTCAACCAGAACTTAAGCCTAGTTGCAGGACTCAATGTTCCATCGATCGTAGGAAATAATAGGTTGTTGTGTATGCTTGGACTTGACTGTTACGTACTCATTACAACATACACACTCCAACTTCTTAGAGAAAGAATATTATAAAGATGCAATTATACATGTCTTGTAAAGTATATATATGACATGGTCATTACTTCTTTAGCACTTAAACGAAAGTGATGTGGATGAAGAGATGTGTCTTGTTCCAAAGAACTGCCACATTATGTTGTGTTTAGACGTTTGCAGCTATTTCTCGTAACTGAAAATTACAGAGGGGACAGCGTTATGGGCATTGATGATCTAAGACATGCACTGTGCACACTCAGCACATTTGTGATCAGAAAAATTACTTTATGTCACAGTACTGTTGCTCGCAATAGTTTCTGTTTGTAAGTAAATATCTGAGAGTAAAAATGTTAGAGGCAAAAGTGTGCATAGTGTTTGTGATACCAAGATTAAATTATTGTTCCCTTCGACCAGCACAGCCCGTGATTAAATACTGCATAAATTAAATGTAAACTTGGAGTAAAATATAGAACAATGACTCATCAGCGATCGCTATATGTAGAGCGAAATTTTATATATTGTATATAGAAAATTTTGTAAATATCTAGGAATTTGCTTACTGCTTTGTCGCAAGTGCAAATACAGTACTCAAGAAACATGCTGAACAGTAAACAATGTGGACTAGTTTAGAAGGGTGGCTGAAGTGGGAAATGGTAAACGTGCTAAACAGTAAGTAACAGATCAGTAGCGGACACTGTTAGCCTGACGTAAAATAACGTTAGTACTGCAGGTATGAGAATTGCTGGAACGTTATTTTTCGTCCATATATCAGTGAGTGTCTTATCCATTGCGGTAATTACGGTTCCTTACGCTTTTGACACACCGTGTCACTGACATAAGCAAATGGTGGCGAAACGCAGCTACGTTACATTAAAGTAATTGTTGGCCGACTGTTCACGGAGAGCTCCAGCCAGAATAATTCAGACTTCACGGACAGACCGTTGGGGCCTACACACAATATATCATATAGCCTGAACTGCGAACAAGTCTCGATGAGCATGTAGGTTAGCATGATATGAACTTTTCTTAATGCATAATTATTGTTTGATGCAGTGTAAAATATAGATAATTAAAAACTTCATGCGAGTATAGACTATGCTAGGAATTGCATAAATTAATGATGTTGTGTGTTGTATCAAGGGACTTAAAGTTGTAGCACACATCCTCTTTCAGACCATATTATGCTGTAAGAATGCTGCACATATACTATTGCCCTTCTATAATTTTACATGTCCTGTATGGCGAATGGCAAGCGGTGGCGGCCACTAGTCGTAATCTGGATAAATCTGCTGAGGTGAGGTAAATCATAGGTGGGAGCAAAACCCCGTCATAGGCCGTTGTATGTGAAAATTACTGAGCCTGTATCCCGCACGACTTCGGACGCCAGTTTCCACGGCACGCACCTCCACGGGACCATCCACCTGCCCCTTTTATTTACCTGAGGAACCATCCATCAAATGCAGCGTGTTTGATAAACGTAAACTGTTGAATTTTGTATGTTACAATTATCTACTCATAACTTCATGTAACTATTAGAGGCTAGCTAAAACCACACAGATTTTTGCGGAAACTATGTAATTAGATCTGCGGCAAATTGGTCTTACATTATCATGTTATTAAAGTAAATTACATAATACTTATTTTCAGGAAATTCTGATCAAAACAGTCCAATAAGGTAAACTGATATAACTTCATTCTTACCAAACTAAATTAATGACTGTCTAACGAAATAAATTAGTTCTTCCATACGAGGAAAAAACATTACTGCTCTATCAAAAAAAATCAGTAAATCTATCTTTATTGCTAGAAGCCCGATCTGTAAAATGTTTCTGGAGTGTACAACAACAAATAATGCATAGCATCAACCTAAAATTCTGTGATTTCTGAATGTTGTGTTTATAATAAATGAACTAACTTGCTCTAAGTAATGCAGTAATTGCTGTTTAATAAATTATTATTTGAAGACAGAAACAAGTTAACAGGACAAAACCCTTTTTCATTTTGTACATAATTTGGGATAATCGAGATATTAGCTTATAAAAGTGAATCCCGAATACGTTTTAAGTATAGTATTACACATGACTTAAATTCTGTTGTAAGTACTGTACCCCTATACAAAACTACAGTACCGATATTTTTGTGCTGCTTTGAGCTAATCTATCGGCAAATTGGAGAAAATATCCCTCGAAAAATGTACCAAATGTTACGGTAATTTTTATGCCTTCAAACACTTGCTAAGAAGAGATGGTATGTATAATGATGTATCGTACTGGTGTTTCACACTGCGCTTATGAAGTTGTTGTCACACTGTGACTTGTACAGTGACAGTCATACGACCAGACGCAAGTGAATGGCAGCATAAAAGACAGTAAGATTGTTGCTGTCATTTAGTGGTGTGTCGATCGCCTAAGAATGAAATTAGAAATTTCTCTACAAAATCGTGCTTGATGAGTTGTATATTGGTCACTGATAACTAATAATTTTATAACTTTACCCAAACACGATTGTAATATTATGAAAATCAAAGGAAAGGTGTGATTGATCTAGTATCAGTTAACTATATAGTATCCTTCCCAGTCAGACGATAAAAAGTGGCCACACTACTGTCCTCATCCCTTCGGTATAATGAGCCAAGTACGTAAGCACTTGTTTTAAACCGCTAGTGTAAATCAGTAACTCAATAATATACAATTAATGTAGTAACTTGCTTTATTTCAAGGGTTATGACACTGTATCGTTGTGTCCAATGTTAACAGGAATCCGTTTCTACCTCATCAGTATTTGGTAGCAACCCACTGACTGAAACACACATTCACACGCCAACAGCCTCAGATCGAACCTTCTTAATGTATGAAAGTCGTTCAAAAATTAAATTTTATGCAGGAGAAAGCCAACAGATATTTCCTAAGTCAATATTCATCAAGTGCGGAAGTCAATTACTGATATACTGCTAACGATGTATCTTACTCTCAGCCAGGCACACCTGGGTAAAAAGTACCGAGCATTAGATCTAACTTTCAATGAAAATTATTAGTTGAGGAACTATTTAAAATTTTAGCAGATTTATGTTTAACTAAAGCCCTATTAGGAGTTTCGAACTTACGTAATCTGACTGTTAATCATAGCGTTTCTGTTCTCCAACTTTTGAATTAGAGATTCAAACAGTACTTAAAGAGAAGTTTGTTTTCCCATTCTGATACCTACGAAAACGTTATTGTCTCTCAGAGATGCACTACACGACACACGTCAGTTCCACAGTCAGTCAGCAACAGTAGCGAAGCGGATGCGGCGCAGTTCCCACGCGCGGATGCACAGCAGTCATTTACGTAATTACTTTCCTCCTGAGCGTAGGTATTAAACACTAGTACAAAAATAACATTCCCACTTGCTTCATGTATCCTCTTGCAACATTTCAACCTGCAGGATCAAAGGTCTGTTATCCGCAAGAGGTGGCATTTACGGCCATAAGTCCATACAACCGATTGGCTCATCGTCTCAGGCAATTTTTCCGCATTCAGCAAAATGGCCAGGAGTTATCAGCAGAGGGCATCGTATCTCCCACAGGGATAGCATCTCTTGTGCTGATATCGATGTATTAGTTCACATGGTTAGCGGCAGAAGACACTTGACGCCTATCACCAGGGCGATGAACAAACATGCTATCCTTGAAGCGCTAGCTGATGACGCCTTTAGTCACCGGCACAGAACAGAAAACCTTCTCAACAAGGCACGGTGTCGTACTCAAATTACGGCCTACTGTTATTTACAACGGGATTATGGATTTGGTGCATTTTAAAAGTGTTGTTGACGAACTTTGCTAGTGAGTATTGGTTTCTGTGGAAACCCAGTCTACAGAATTACGTTGGCTTAAGGCGACCACAACAGTTCGTGGACTGTATTCTGCATAAGTGTTGAACTCTTTCCCTTCAATAGCGTAAACGTTACGCATTACCATACATAGCCCGTACATTTAGATTCTTATGAAGATATTATCCACAACGAATACCTTTGCAACCACTGCGGAAGTTAAAATATGAGGGTTTGTGAAATGAAAACTAGTCACGTAGTAAATCAATGGCTTCGAACGCTTTTCTTCAGAACTCCAGAAATATAGAAATCGCATGGGGAGAGATCGGGTCAATATAATGAACATTTATAAAAGTCGTGATCTTTTTGTTCGAGTGCCATATCCCCCTGAAACACTGCACCACCATTAACGCAAAGCCGCAGGTGGACAGCTTGCAGAAAGTTAAGCTCCTCATACAGTACAAACGTCCAGTATAGTTGACAGGCGACCTCGTACCACAGCAGGAAAATACCCGCCCACATGTTTAATAGGTTATTTCGAATATGCTGCAGAACTTTCTCTCGGAACTCTTACACATCATCCATAGAATCTCAGTCACATACCACGAAATCTCCAAATCTTTCGAAATGTGAAGAAAGATATTCGTTGCCGTCGATTAGTATCAGGTAAAAGATGCACGCCCGAAATCTATCATGGTTCCGTCGGCAATCGCAAACATTTTATCACGAAGGCACTATTCTCAGAGTGGGATGAATGCGTTAACAGCTATGGCAATAACTTTTTAGATAATAAACTGTTTATATATTTCGTTTCTATATGTCTCGTTTTTGTTTTTTTCGTTTTTCTCGTTTGACTGCCCCAGTATATATCTTCCTGTATGACATATACACTGCTAGAAGTAGTGTCCTTTAACACTATCTTCTCTGATTTCCACCCTTGAGGAAGAATGTGTGGCCATTCCTCTACAGACGTTCTGACACGCCGTCGTATAGACGAAAGTTGACTTACACCATATAACTGCCCATTAACAGGGGTCTGATTATCCATAATGAGACAGTGTATTATTCTCAAATTAAATGCCGCGCGGGATTAGCCGAGCAGTCTGAGGCGCTGCAGTCATGGACTGTGCGGCTGGTACGGCGGAGGTTCGAGTCCTCCCTCGGGCTTGGGTGTGTGTTTGTCCTTAGGATAATTTAGGTTAAGTAGTGTGTAAACTTAGGTACTGATCACCTTAGCAGTTAAGACCCATAATATTTCACACACATTCAAAACAAATGTGTAAACATGACATAGATATGATAGGTCCATAAAAAAGACTTTTTTCATATGATTTGGTTGGGCCAGGTTTAAACATCCTCAAGATGGTAATAAGTGAATGTTATGTTTGCATTTCGTGCAAGAACCCACTTACTACGCATTATGCAGTTTGAACCCAACCTATTAGGAAATGTGCTATTACACTCAAAGGGTTTAGACGTGAGAAGAAGAGCTACGTTCAATGTCCCTAAAATATTTCAATGAGGTGGGAAGCGGACCTCCATCTTAGCGTAGACAACAACTTTTCCCTACAATTGTATTTATTGGAATCACTTTCCCACATGTTTGGTCCTTACATTGCACAAGACCAATCTCAGGTATCACTTTTTCAGACAGGGGGATCCTGGTATTAAATTTTCAGATAGCATAAAATATACAAGATCAACAATATCGCAAATTTCGGGATAGTTAATCACACTACTGGCCATTAAAATTGCAACACCAAAAAGAAATGCATATGATAAACGGGTATTCTTTGGACAAATGTATTATACTAGAAATAACATGTGATTACATTTTCACACAGTTTGGGTGCATAGATCCTGAGAAATCAGTACCCAGAACAACCAACTCTGGGCGTAAAAGCGGTCTTGGTACGCCTGGGCATTGAGTCAAACAGATCTTGGACCGCGCGTACTGGTACAGCTGCCCATGCAGCTTCAACACGATTCCACAGTTCATCAAGAGTAGTAACTGGCGCATTGTGACGAGCCAGTTGCTCGGCCACCATTGACGAGACGTTTTCAATTGGTGAGAGATTTGGAGAATGTGCTCGCCAGGGCAGCAGTCGAACATTTTCTGTATACAGAAAGGCCCGCACAGGACCTGCAACGTTCGGTCGTGCATTATCCTGGTGAAATGTAGGGTTTCGCAGGGCTCGAATGAAGGGTAGAGCCAAGGGTCGTAACGCATCTGATATGTAATGTCCACTGTTCCAAGTGCGGTCAATGCGAACCCAATAGGTGACCGAGACGTGTAACCAATGGAAACCTATTAAATCACGCCGGGTGATACGACAGTATGGCGATGACGAATACACGCTTCCCATACGCGTTCACCGCGACGTCACCAAACTCGGATGCGACCCTCATGATACTGTAAACAGAACCTGGATTCATCCGAAAAAATGACGTTTTGCCTTTCGTGCACCCAGGTTCGTCGTTGAGTGCACCATCGCAGGCGCTCCTGTCTGTGATGCAGCGTCAAGGGTAACCGCAGCCATGGTCTCCGAGCTGATAGTCCATGCTGCTGCAAACGTCTTCGAACTGTTCGTGTAGATGGTTGTTGTCTTGCAAACGTTCCCATCTACTGCCTCAGGGATCGAGACGTGGCTGCGCGATCCGTTACAGCCATGCGGATAAGATGCCTGTCATGTCAACTGCTGGTGATACGAGGCCGTTGGAATCCGGCAGGGCGTTCCGTATTACCCTCCTGAAGCGATCGATTCCATATTCTGCAAACACTCATTGGATCTGCAGCTACGCGAGCACCTATGTCGCGATACGATAAACCGCAATCGCTATAGGCTACAATCCGACGTTTATCAAAATCGGAAACGTGATGGTACGCATTTCTCCTCTTTACACGAGGCATCACAACAACGTTTCACCAGGCAACGCCAGTCAATTGCTGTTTGTGTATGGGAAATCGGTTGGAAACTTTCCTCATTTCAGCACGTCGCAGGCGTCGCCACCAGCCCCATCCTTGTGTGAATGCTCTGAAAAGCTAATCATTTGCATATCACAGCATCTTCATCCTGTCGGTTAAATTTCGCGTCTGTAGCACGTCATCTTCGTGGTGTAGCAATTTTAATGGCCAGTAGTGTATTTCCCCCTCCTTGTGGACCATATGGAAACTTGGTCATGCGTTATACTGATCCGTCAGCTCTCTCTTTCCTATTTGTTCTTACTCCCAAGTTATGAAAATGTTGGACACTTGTGTTTTCAAGTCTGTGGTTACGTGCTAAAAACAGTAGTTATTGTCGTGTAGACTTTCATGTTTCCCTAATGCATTTCGAGTAAATGGCAACAAATTCTCTCCATTTACTGCACTAATTGATCCCTCGGTCGATTCTAGTAGGGCTTCCACTCTTCCTCTTCCGTTGCAAGTGTACAAGAAACTTTTAAACAGAAACATATGGTTCATATGTCTCTGAGCACTATCGGACTTAA
Organism: Schistocerca cancellata; assembly: GCF_023864275.1. NCBI lineage: Eukaryota > Metazoa > Arthropoda > Insecta > Orthoptera > Acrididae > Schistocerca > Schistocerca cancellata. The sequence goes on from NC_064631.1 coordinate 127,453,735, forward strand.
TTTCTGAGGTCATCAGTCCCCTAGAACTATGAACTACTTAAACCTGACTAACCTAAGGATATCACACACATCCACGCCCAAGGCAGGATTCGAACCTTAGACCGTCGCGGTGGCGCGGTTCAAGACTGAAGCGCCTAGATCCGCTCGGCCACACTGGCCGGCAAACAGAAACATTCCATCCTGTCTTGGACATCGATGTTATGCCCTTCCAGGCATGAGGTGGGAGGACAACTTTTTTGTAGAGTAATGATACATAAAATTTTAGCCCGCTAGGTTAGCCGAGAGCGCTAACGCGCTAATGCCTCGAGGATGGATCCTTTGAAAGCGCATGGCCGACTTCCTTCGCCGTCCATCCCTAATCGGATGAGACCGATGACCTCGCTGTTTGGTCTCTTCCCCCAAACAACCAACCCAAAGCTTTCTCGACTCGGGTAGGTGCGCCGGCCCTGGTTCGAACCCACCTGGTGGATGAACGACGAGGGCCGTTGTGCTGGCCAGCCTGGATGTGATTTTCAGGCCGTTTTTTACATACCACTAGCTGAATATCGGGATGGTCTCACGTCCCGCCTCAATTACACGACTAGCTGACACCTGAAACACGTTCGCACTATTTAATGATTTATACTAGACACATACAGGTGAGATACATTGATTCGGGCCCCGGGGGGTATGAGGTGGCGACATTAAGGACATCTGGCCACCCCTTCAAACTAACCGCGCCAAACCCGATTCTAAGTGTGCTGACCCTGGGCAGACTGCGGGATAAAGGGGCTAGCAAAAGAAGAAGACGAACAATGATACATGAAATTTTGTTTGATCAAAAAGATGTGTAAGAGGAATGGACTAGTCATACGTGAACTAATTAGTACCCTGTGACCTAATCACTCTATTAGCCTTTACATATTGTGACGGATCTGAAGCCTGAAGTGGTTGTTGACAAGTGGAGGCAGGTGGCAAGATAACATGTTTATAAAAGTACCCTATCACCTGATTACGTCGTTATCGTCTACATCTGCAGATGTGTCTGTAATCTGTAGTGGTTGTGGACAGGCATGAACAGTTGGGAATGCCTTTTATTCATCGAGTGCTTCACGACAAAGATATCTAACTTAATGTGTCTGTTAATATAAAGGTGCTGCCAATCTGGTCGACGGTAGCTGCGAAGATGTTGCGCCTCCTCCTCGCGGTCCTGTGTCTTTTGTCTTGTGGCCTGGCCGCGCCCCGGCCGTTCAGGATCAGGGCCAGAGGGAATGGCCGGATAATCGGCGGCACCACCGCCGACATATCCAGCTACCCGTGGATGGTATCCATGCAGGTAAACGGATACCACTACTGCGGGGCGTCCGTCATCAGCAGCAACTGGGTGCTGACCGCCGGCCACTGCCTCTACGGCGCCAACATCGCCACGTACAGCGTTAGGGCCGGCACCTCGATCCGCGAGAGTGGAGGCGTCGTGTCCGCCGTGGCGTACGGCGTTCTGCACGGCTACTACAACCCCAACACGATAGACTACGACATCTCGGTGCTGCAGGTGAGCGCTATCTACTTCCCCTCTAGCTAAATTTCTGTAGACGTCCATGCACGCTTTCATCATCCATAGTGCAAAGTGTGAGCTATTAGCAGCAAAGACTGCTGAGAGCGCCCACTAACACCTAACACAACCTGATACATGTCGTATATTGACACGGCTTCAGGAGTGCAGTAGTACGAGATCTGAGGTACTGAAGAGCAGAATGATAACACAAAACACTATCAGACGAATACATACGATTCTTTCATTAAAGAAATGAGATACGAAGCTTTTCTGTCGTTTAAGAAACCGAAGCAATTTACACTGAGGCGACAAAAGTTTCGGACAACTCCTAACATCGTGTTGGACCACCCTTTTCCCGACGTAGTGCAGCAGCTGGGTGTGGTATGGAGTCAAAAAGTCATTCGAGGTCGCCTGCAGAAATAGTGACCCTATCTGCCTCTATAGCACTCCATAATGGCGGAAGAATTGCCCATTCAGGTTAAAGAGCATGAAATGACCTCTCAGTTACGTTCCATAAATGTTCGGTGATATCAGCGTCAGGAGATCTGGAAGGCCATATCTTTCCCTCCATTGGTCAAAATATTCTTCAAACCAATCGCGAACGATTATGTCCCACTCATAGGGCACTTTGTCATTTAAAAAAAAGTCCATCTTTGAATGGTAGCAAATGGTTGCCAAGTAGCTGAATATTATCGTTTCCAGTCAACGATTGGTTCGGTTGGACCAGACCAACAAGTCTGTTCCCTGTATACACAGCCCTCGACATTACAGATCCACCACCAGCTTGTACAGTCGCTTGCTGACAGTTTCAATCCATGGTTTCACGAGGCCTGCGCCACACTCGAATTCTGCCATCATCTCTCACCAACTGAATTCGAGACTCAGATGATGAGACCAAGTTTTCCCACTCGTCTAGGAGCCAGCGACTTTGGTCACTAGCCCAGTACAGACGCTGCAGGCGATGCCGTGCTGTTAGCAAAGGCACTCGCGTTCCTCGTCTGCTGCCATAGCCCAATATCCCCAAATTTCTCTGCACTGTCCTAACTACTACATTTGTCGCACGTCCCTTATTCATTTCTGCGGTCATTTATAGTATGTTTGTCTATTGGCACTAACAACTCTACACAAACGGCGTTGCTCTTGGTTGTTAAGTGAAGGCCGTTGGGCACTGCCTTGTCCGTGGTGAAAGGTAATGCCTGATATGTGGTATTCTCGGCACACTCTTGGCCCTCTGGAACTCGGTATATACAATTCCCTAACGATTTTCGAAATACAAAATTCCTTGCGTTTATATGCAACTACTGTTCCACGTTCAGTTGCTGTCCTGCGGCCATAATCTTGTCGGAAACCTTTTCACATGAATTATCTGAGTACATACGACAGCTGTAGCAGTGCACTGCCCTTTTATACCTTGTAAACGGAATACTGCCGTCATCTGTACATGAGCATATCGTGATCCCATGACTTTTTTTCACCTCGGTATAGGTTATCCTTCGGTAAATCCTGGCTTAAATCAAATGAAAAGCTTGTAGAATGCAAAACATCATATCCGATCCTAAATAGTCCAATACAGAGAAAGTTCATACTTTACATATAATACAGTTTACAACGATACCTGTTCTGGAAGAAATCAAGACCTGTAGAGAGTTAGATTGAAATTTTGTCGGTTTATTATATATCTGTGTGACAATACTCAGTTCAGTTAATGATAACATCCACATGGCGACCCATTCTATATGTCATGAGAATCTGTGGGTCCATGAGATGGCGCCAATGGTAAGCGGCTGCTGTGAAGACTGTCCGGAACGGACGGGGAGGGCAGTCTGTTGATACATTACGATCGGAAAGGTGCTTCATCAGGGCCAGCACTGTATAGATCGTCATTATGGTGGAGCATTATACGAGTTTAGTTAAAATTCAGGATGGGAAAAATCTGTTGTGAAATGGTACGCCCCATTCTAACGAATATGAAAGAAGCGATACTTTTCTTCTGTAAGCTAATCTGGCCTGTTTGATCGAGACTGTCCGGAGTATACTCACGCTGAGATTGCCTGCTTCGAAGTTCCGTTTTCAAACTCGTGTGGTTGGGATAAAAGTAGAAAAAGTGATTAGAGCTCTCCGGCAGCGTCTGCAGTTACTGGAGGTGTTTCAATCTTTCTATTCTTCTACTGGATTTGCCCTATACAGCTGCCCTAGCATGTTGGAAGCTATCCCAGTGTCAGACCACCGACCTTATTCGTCGTCTTAACATATGTCCTACTAGCTTATCTATTCTTGTCAAGGGTTTTCATTTCCCATACCTCCCTTTCCTTTTCGATTCTGTGGGCACATCCTCATTGCATACCTGTCAACCCACCAAACTTTAAACGTTCGTCTGTAGCATCAAATCCCAAATCCTTCGAGTCTCTTCTGTTCCGTTTCTCCCACGTTCCATGTTTCACAACCGTACAACGTTGTGCTCCAAACATACATCCTCAGATATTTCTTCCTCAAATTACGGATATGTTTGGCACTAGTAGATTTCTCTTGGCCAGGAAATCACTTCTCACCAATGCTAATAACCTTTTTACGCCCTCCTTGCTCCGTCCGTCATGTGTTACTTTGCTGCCTAGGTAGCAGAATTCTGTACCTTCATATACTTCGTGATCACCAGTTTTTCGATGGTCTCATTTCTACTACTTTCGTTACTTTCTTCGATTTACTCTCAATCCACACACTGTGTTTATTAGACAGTTTATTCTATTCAGCAGATCATTTAATTCTTCTTTACTTTCACTGATGATAGCAATGTCATCACTGGATGTTATCATTTATATCCTTTCCCTAAATTTTAAATCCACTCTTGAAACTGTTTTTTAACTTCCGTCGTTGCTTCTGCGATATATAGATTAAACAAAGGGGTGAAACACCTACATCACTCTGTTACACACTTTTTAATCCGAACATTTGTTTCTTGGTCTTCCCCTCTTAATATTCCCTCTTGACTTCTGTACAGGCTATGTACTATTTGTTATTTCCTACAACATACCGCTATTTATCTCAGAAGTTCGAACATCTTGCACCATTCAACATTGTCTTACGCTTTTTCCAGTCGAAAAATTCTATGGGCGTGTCTTGAGTTTTCTTTAATCTCGCTTCCCTTATCAACTGCAACGACAGGATTGCTCCTCCTGTGCCTTTATCTTTACTAAAGACAAGCTAAACGTCGTCTCACACCTACAGATTTCTTTTCCATTCTTCTGTATATTGATCTTTCAGAATTTTGAATGCATGAGCCGTTAAGCTAACTGTGCGATAATTCTTGCACTTGTCGGCTCTTACAATCTTCGGAATAGCGTGGATAGTGTTTTTGTTCCGAAAGTCAGACGGCTTACAGCCAGAGTCATACATTCTACACACCGACATGAATATTCGTTTTGTTGCCACATCCCACAATGACTTCAAAATTTTTGATACAATGTCATTTATCTCTTCCAGAGCTCTATTAAATTACGATTCTCGTACTGGATCTCCCATCTCTTCCGTATCTACTGTTGTTTCTTCTTCTATCACGTCAACAGACAAGTCTTCCACGACTTCAGATACCACCTGGCCGCTCTCTCCTCTACATTTAACAGTGGAATAACCATTGCACTCTTAATGTTACATCCCTTGCTTTTAATTTGGTCAAAGGTTGTTTAGATTTTTCTGTATGCTATTTCTTTTTAGATATTTTCACATTTCCCTTGGAGCAATTTCGCCTTAGTTTCCCTGGACTTCCCAAGTGACTTGTATTTCGGTATTCCTCAATTTTCTTGAACATTTTTGCACTTCCTTCTTTTATCGATAAGCTGAAGTATTTCTTCTGTCTCCCAGATTTTCTTCACAGTTACTATCCTTGTACCTATGTTTTCCTTTCCAACTTCTGTGATTTAGCGATGTCCATTCCTCTTCCCCTGATCTGCCTAGTGACCTACTTCTTATCGCGGTATCTATGGTCTCAGAGAACTTCAAACGTATCTCTTCATTCCTTAGTACTTGCGTATCCCACACTTTTGCTCACTGACTATTTCTCACCAGTCTTTTACACTTCGGTCTACTCTTCTTCACTACTAAATTTTGAACTGGGAGAATATCTGCCCCTGGTTACGCCCTAAAGTCCAGTATCTGATTTCGCAATCTCTGCCTAACCATGATGTAATCTTACTGATATCTCCCCGAATCTCCCGGCCTGTTTCAAGTACACGCCCTTCTCTTGTGTTTCTTCAACAGAGAGTTCGCTATTCAAAGCTGAAATTTATTGTAGAACTGAGGTATTATTTGTCGTCTCTCCTTGGTACTTCCAAGGCTACACTCTTCCGTAAGCTCTTCTTCTACTCCTTCCTACAACTTCGTTCCAATATCCCATCACTACTACGAGGAAAATTTACGGGACATAATTGAGGGTTCAGTTCGTCCACAACGTGGGCAATGCTCTCGTTACTATGGACGGCTATAGATGCAGCTAGGCTCAATATTTCCGCAAGAGTCTATGCAACGCGAAGCTGCCGCCCTTATCGAGGCAAAAGGAGGTCCACCAGGATATTGTGATGCGTCCCATGACTTTTTTCACTTCAGTATAACTTTATCTCAATTTTATTGCATATGATTTATTTTTTGACCCAAATTGCGGACCCCGCAAATCACTTCATCATGAGGTCATGAAAGGAACCAGGATGATTATGTTACACAGCTACGGGTTTCCGAAACTGCGTGCGGGTGGCATACGTGTGTGTGTGTGGGGGGGGGGGGGGGGGAGTGGAGGAGCAGACGCTGTTCGCTGCTTCTGCTATTTCAACATTGTCTTGCTTTCAAGGGAGATATGAAGATTTGCAGAAGATTACGAAAATTTAGTCCAAAGTCTACGTTCTGTCTCTTCCTCATAGAGTCATAATCGAGCTCTACAAAGGTACTATTTCAACTCAGAGCCGCATCGTTTTCTGCATCTATTTCCTGCTTAAAATAATCGTGGTTGAGTATTCCTCCCCAAAATCCATCCCCAATTTCCTATGGGTCACTTCGTCCTCCTGCTACACAGCTTCATCTCGGCAGTAATCTACATTTGTCTCTCGTCTAAGCAGCCCAGTCACGACTTGACTGAGAAGCTCTGTACTTCACGAAATTAAGAAATGGGACTAAACTCCACCCCGTGCAACACAGGACCTAAAGAAGCCTTGGAATTACTGGTTCAGCTCTCCAGTTGCCATGACTGCGCAATGACTGTAAAGCAGGTGGTGGGAGCGTTAGGTGGAGGGCATGGCTCATGCTGATTAAACCGTAAGCTATGATGAGTGGATTGTACTTGGCTATTGTGATTCTGAAAACATATTTTGTTAATTTTCAAACTGTGAAAATAGATGGCACCCAAACAATGTCACAAGTTGATTAACATGAGGAGGTGTCACCGTTTTTATAAAGTGTTATCGATGGCGTAAGTGGAAGAAGCATTTTTAACGTTTACTCTCTGTTCCTTCACTTTGAAGAGTATTAATAAGTTCAATTCTTTGTGGTTAGTTTTGTTAATAATCCATTGTAATTTTTCAGCCTTTATTATATGGAAATGACAATTCTAGATTCTTACTTCTTCTTGTATATATTTCTGTGACCGCCCATCATCCGTAGGGAAGGGTGTGAGGTACTAACAGCAAAGACTGTGGAGGTATCATCCATGATAAAGTTTCTCCACTGATAGAAATCATAAATTGGAAAGCTACTGTGTTCGGTAGTTTATTCGTGTAGAAATATATAATTAGTCACAATTTCATTTGTGTCAGTTGTCGCTTAAACTGTGTTGCAAACATCGAACTGTTCTACAGAAAACTGCAGTTCAACACGTAAGTAAGATTGCACGCCAAGTGCATATTTTACTGCTATTGAACAACTGAGCTGTAGCGGTACTCTTGTTTATTTCTTAGGGTTATAGAAAATATCTTTATCTACTTTGATAAATAATGCACACAATTGTCTTCCGCTAAAGATCGTATTTTCTTTCACAATCAGGGATCTGTTTGGAACCTTGGCCACCACTGTTTTGACCAAGCAGTTTTCGTGAAACTAATACATAATACAGAAAGTATTTCAAAGTTATAGTTGCGTATTATGACAGCATGCTTATTACTGATATGGTGACGCTGATGATGAGAATGCTGCATATCACTGACGCACATCAATATGCTGTAATGCATAAAGAGGAGTCAGTTAAGTTAAATGTTAAGACCTTACATACCACACAGAAATTTTTGTAAACAAGAGCATTTCGAATATTCTTTTATATTTTAAAAAAGACTGACCAGGTGAGAATTGGACTCTAGCACTGAGGGTTCGGTGCGATCTTCATTATGTATACAGATACTTCTTCCATTCTGGGAATAGTGAATCTCTACAGTTTTCGCTCATTATCACTATTGATACTGGAAGATATCACTCCCAGGGTATCCAAGATTTTCAATAATGTTTTAACTTCAGTAATATGTGATGTACAATCCTGTAGAAAGCAGGCGACCATTATTATACTGTTGAGCATCACTGTATTCAGGCTGTCTGTATCGCAGTGATAAAAGTCAATCATCTGACAAGGAATGTCGGCCGGAGTGGCCGAGTGGTTCTAGGCGCTACAGCCTGGAACCGCGTGACCGCTACGGTCGCAGGTTCGAATCCAGCCTCGGGCATGGATGTGTGTGATGTCCTTAGGTTAGTTAGGTTTAAGTAGCTCTAAGTTCTAGAGGACTGATGACCTCAGCACATAAGTCCCATAGCTTTCTTATTTATTTATTTATTTTACAAGGAATGCACAGATTAAAAGTTTTAGGGTTTTTCGCCTTACTTTGAGACATTGCTTCTCGCAAAATTTCATGATTCTACGCCAATGGGAACTCAAAATGTTTCAAATTACTCTGAGCACTATGGGACTTAACATCTGAGGTCATCAGTACCCTAGAACTTAGAACTACTTAAACCTAACTAACCTAAGGACGTCACACACATCCATGCCCGAGGCAGGATTCGAACCTACGACCGTAGCGGTCGTGCGGTTCCAGACTGAAGCGCCTAGAACCGCTCGGCCAGACCGGCCGGGAACGGGAACTACCGTGTAGGTTTTGATGAGTGAGTTTGTGAGTATCAAATTAAAAGACGTAAATGGCCCTAGCATTTAGCTGTTTTGACTTATAAGGCTACATTTGTTACACGGCCAAGGGACTATAGACCTCAATATCTGACATAAATTTCAACTTAGTTCATTACCCTTTACTGATGAAATGAGGTCTTAACAGAATGACGAATAAAGTCAGATAAGAAATGACTAACACTTTTTTCTCTCTCGACTGATATAACTACAAATTTACATTTTACGTATTTTTTATTTTGTTGTACAGCAAAGCCTTGTTCCTTGACAAATTTCATGATTCAGCATCGGCATTAACCTATATCTTTTGATGAGTGTTTTTGAGTGGGTCAAGAAATTGATTTGTTAACTGACTCATTGTGTCACCCGATGTCCTCTACCCAGATTATCAGAAACTAACTGCATGGTACGCTGCAGGTGGCCAGTCCTCTCCCCATCGGTGGCAACATACAGGTTGTGGGTCTCCCTGCCGACGGCTACGACCCACCAGGAGGCCTCGCAGTCACCATCACCGGCTGGGGTGCCGTAGCCACCTCGGGCCAGGCGTCACCGTTCAATCTGATGAAGGTGGACATCACCGTCATCGACCGCGCCAGCTGCGTGGCCAGGTTCGGCGTCACCGACCGCATGATCTGCGCCGGCGAGGCCGGCAGGAGCACCTGCTACGGCGACTCCGGTGGTCCGCTCGTCAGTGGCGGCACTCAGGTCGGCATCGTCTCGTGGGGGAGGGAACAGTGCGAGACCGATGGTGGCGTGTATGCTAACGTCGGTAACCTCCGTTCCTTTATCAGTGGTACCACAGGAATCTGATCAAGTTCTCTCATTCTATATGCATTCATGTAAAACAAGTGGCAGCCTAATAAGTTTTCATACACACTCAGAGGTTCCTTAATATCAGTCTCCTGCCATGTTTAGCATGATCGTGAATGCCATACGTTATTATGATCAAATAAATGATATTATTTCTTAATTGGCATACATTTCATTTTCGCTCATTGTTTTCTGGGAGTAGGTGGCAGTGAAAATGCTGTGGTAAAACGTGATTTGTCAACGTTATATTATTGTAATAACTTCGAAGATATGTGAAAAGGGGTACATAACTTTCCGACATTGGATTCCGAGGAAGCAACTGGACATACATCGCCTCACAACCGTTTCCGTTATATTACTGGAGTTTGAAAAGCGCGTTACATATATCGTTAACTTCGCAGATGCTGTGCATGTCTTCTGTTAGAGCAGGTAGATAACTACGTGATAGACACCTGTAAAGACGTCTACGTTGAATGTGTAAGGACGTTGCTCACCCAATGGCATCTTTATTCAGCCATGGAATCAGTTTTGCCGCATTGAAGACACCGTAACTCGTATAATGCCCTACTAACTGTCCTTCCATCATTAAAATGACTCAATAAAACTGGAAATTTCTAAGCTCCAACAGCAGTTTCAAGATAGCATTTCCATCTGAGTCATTACAAATATGCCATTTATCTTTATAATATGCATTTTATTTTCTTCGCTTGTAATGTAGTGATAGGTATGAAAGTTACACATAGATTACAGCTCTGTTTAGCTGGTCACTGGAAAGCTGTTGTTTCAGAGAGTTTCACCTGCTTACAGCATAATTCTCTTCTGATTGTCCATTATGTGTTGTACGTATTCATTGTGACAAATGCTCTTATATCTGAGGTACATATAGTATTTTCAGAGATACACTATCTCCATATCGTACATAGGTTTACTTATTATGTGAGTATTACATGTCTACGTTCGTCTAATCCCACTTAATTTATTGCTTTACAGTTCGCCTTGGCGTTCAGAGTGTCATGACTGACAGCTAGATTAATTGCTTATAGGATATGTTTTTATGCTATATTATTAGTAACTAGATACAGTTCTTACGAAATTTGTCTTACTATTATATGCACACTCTCACTTACCCGTCATTCAGCCAGTGAACCATTTATTAGCACTTACATACAATCTGATCGAGCTCAGTACTTTGTCATTAAACAGATGTCACGATCAAACGTGTTATTCTTTCTACATATGCATTTGTCAGGTTTTACTTTGCTACAAGAGAACACTAGTAGACATTCTCCTAAGATCTTATGGAGTGTGTGACATTTTGAAAGAAACTGATGGCATTCATTCCAGCTCACTGAAATTCTTGGGAGAATGTGGAATGAGAAACGACCAGTTCTATAAATCTATATTTCTCAGTCTTGGTAACGATAAATAAACTTATAATGATAATCTAGTTTCATTGTCATATGGAAATGCATTTCTTGTGTTGACCATAACTGAACGTCTGCCTGCCCACGTACTTACTGGTGTAATTTCCTTAGATAAATGTAGATACACAGTTTTTAATATAAGAGGATATGACGTAGAGTGACATTTGTGAACTATGCCTGTCAGTATAGACTAACCATTCTGACGTAATGTGACATTTTCTGCAGCATACAGTCCATACAGTATGTAACAGGGATACGTTCACATATCGTTATATGTGGTACCTTAATATTTACATACATAACTGTGTAGTTTGTTGTTTATCTATGTGGAACATTCTTCCTATAGACATCGCAGAAATTTTATGACCTAGTGTTTTATGCATGGACATAGGAGCACCACTAAGTGAACTATGCCTGTCAGTATAGGCTAACCATTTTGCGTCCTTGCATCCATACGTCACCATCTGAGGGGAAAATAGCCATTAATTGCTTGCTTTTGCCACACGGACTTGGAATGCTACCCAGCCTAAAAAGATACCATTTGTAAAAGCTATAATTATCCGTCTGTAAATAATGTGAATATTGATGATATGTTCTGAGATGAGAATAGAAATTTCTGCACCTACACCAGTTACTCCACGTATTAATCACGAAAAATAAATGATCAGACTACAAGGAAACTAATCTGTTAAACACTGCAACCAGGATAGTAATACAAGGATTTTTTCCAAGGTCAACAGTTGTGAAAGGACAAATATTACAAAAGCATTAATGTAGTGTCATTTAATTATATTTTATGTTACAGAGTGCTAAGAAACGAAACAGTTGTCTGGTATTTGGTGTTTTCAACCCATCATAATGTCTTCTTATCGCTATCTAGAAGAGATTATACTATCAAGATAGTAGACAAAAAGTCTGCTGGATGATAATATTGTACTGATATCTCAGATAACAGTGGATGGTGTCACCGTCAACGAAAGCGAAAGCAATTTCCAACGCTGACACGCACGTACACGATGAGTTTAACTATAAATTATGGTGAAAAGCAACCATGTTAATGACCATGACAACTGCAGCTCCTCAGAGGATAGCAAAAATTATGCTTCATGGCAGCATACAGAATTGTGGGAACAATATAAGTTTACAATTTTTCAAGGCTTCGGGATGTACAGAATTCGAAAGGTAGTACAGTGGGTTGCCACCTCTGGCAGCAGTTACTGCTGTAACCCAGTCTTGCACCGAGTCGTTATGTACTTCAATGACTGATGTGGTTAAATCATTCCATGCTGCATCAGTTCTGTGCTGGAGCTCATTGTCGTAATGGCGAGCCAGCTGTGGTGTACCAGACTCTTAGCACCTCACGACCAGATGGGGTCAGTCATGGAGGGAACGTGCTGGCCATGGCAACAGTCGAACACTCACAGCAGGTCAGGACTGCAGGAACAACAAGGCTTATCAGTCAAATGTCGGGATGGTTCGTCTGAAAGGTCGCTGCCGATTTCCTGTCCCATGATAGACTAAATCCGAGCCTGCTTCCATCTCTAGAGACCTCGATGTCGACACGACATCAAACACAGGTTTTTCTTCTTTTACGGCTTGAGCAACTACAGATGCTAAGTGGCCTTAGGTGACGACATCGTGACCTCAAAGATCAGGGAACAACTGTTGACCTCAACAGGTAAGTGGTTTATATCCTACTGTCCCAACTACCGTTTATGTCAGCCAGATGTGATCGTATTGTGTACCTAATAGAAAAACGTAAATGACTAAGTGAATGCACTGACTACAGCGAATGCAGTGCGAAAATGTTCACTTTCCTCAGGGTTTACACAACTTGTTCATAGTGATGCTGTTTGCAACACTGGAACGCATCAAAAGGTAGACATAATTCCTCTTCTCTGTTCAGCGTTGTCTTTGGGGGCACCAGTTGCTGTGCGCCTCACTCTCTGCGGCCGAGTCAATGCAAGCTGAATCAGTGGTTGCCTTGTTGGCAGTCTATGGCACTCCAGGTGACATTATAGAATCTGTGTGGAAGGCGAAGTAAGGGTAAAATAATGATAAAGGTAATAATACACTGAAGAGGCAAAGAAACTGTTACACCTGCCCAATATCGTGTAGGGCCATCGCAAGCAGGCAGAATGGCCACAACACGACGTGGCACGGACTCGACTAATGTCTGAGGTAGTGTTGCAGTGATTTGAAGCCATGAATCCGGCAGGGCTGTCCATTTATCAGTAAGAGTGCGAGGGCGTGGAGACCTCCTTCGAACGGCACATTGGAAGGCATCCCACATATGCTCAATAATGTTCGTGTGTGGGGAGTTTGGTGGGCAGCCGAAATGTTTAAACTCAGAAGCGTGTTCCTGGAGCCACACTGTAGCAGTTCTGGACGTTTGTAGTGTCGCATTGTCCTACTGGTATTGCCCGTCCGTCAGAATGCACGATGGACATGAATGGATGCAGAGGATGCTTACGTATGTGTCCCCTGTCTGAGTCGTATCTAGACGTATCAGGGGTCTCATATCCGTGAAATCTTCTCGGGTGATCAGCCGAGTAAAGGCGTCGTCTTCTCGCAACGTTTCGAAGGGTTTCGTACCCATCATCTTCAAGCGAAGATGATGGGTACGAAACCCTTCGAAACGTTGCGAGAAGACGACGCCTTTACTCGGCTGATCACCCGAGAAGATTTCACGAATGGAATACGCCGAGAAAGTCTCAAATCACATGGGTCTCATATCACTCCAACTGCCTGCGCCTCACACAATTACAGGGCCTTCAGCAGCTTGCACAGTCCCCTGCAGACTTGCAGGATCTATGGACTTATGAGGTAGCCTCCATAACAGTACACGTCCACCCGCTCGATACAACTTGAAACGAGACTCGTCCGACGAGGCAACGTGTTTCCTGTCATCAACAGTCCAGTGTCCGTGTTGAGCGGCGAGGCGAGGCATAAAGCTTTGTGACGTGCTGTCATCAAGGGTACACGACTAATCCTTCAGCTCCGAAAGCCCGAAGCGACGGTGTTTCATTGAATGGTTCGCACGATGACACCTGTTGATGGCTCAGCACTGAAATCCGCAGCAATTTGCGGAAGGGTTGCACTTCTGTCACGTTGAACAATTCTCTTCAGTCGTCGTTGGTATCGTTCTTGCAGGATGTTTTTTCCGTCCGGATTCCTGATATTCAACCTCACTTAAATCTTGATAACCTGCCACTATAGCAGTAGTAATCGATCTAACAACTGTGCCAGACACTTTTTGTCTTATACATACTTATACCAATTTCTTTGGTGCTTCAGTATATAATAATAATAATAATAATGCTGAGTGCGGAGGAACACGGCGTGAGTTTAAATTACACTTAAGAGACTACACAGTAACAAACAGCACTGAAATGTGGGGTCTATTCTGTCGGAAATGCCAATCAGAACAGACACCTCTTGTGGATCGTCCAAAGGTCCTGTCGTCCAAACCCCTGTGGCACTTGGCGAACGCTTCGAGCAGTGGGGCTAATGGTTAGTGGAAGGGAGAATAAGGGTCAGTCGAGCAGCGTGTCCGGATGGCCGAGGCGTTTGACGCAACCATTGTAGAGAATTGGACCATCCGGTTTCGAGTCCCGGTCTGGCACAAATTTTCAAACATTGCTACTGATTTATTTCAGTGCTTGTAGATAGCTGATATCCTTGAAAGTTATCTGCTTAAAGTTATTTTATAGAAGTGGATCTCTAATGCTGATTGTGTTTTTAATAGCAAATTTGTCTTGTGCTTCCTATTTTAAATAGTGCGCATACTAGGCTGTTCAGCTCCAATAACGTTAGCTGTTGGTGTGAAAATTGAGCTTCGAGAATGCACAGAGATATCTGAATTCTAAGAAAGTCATGCCCTGTCTGTAACTTATTGTTATCACAAAATGTGACTGAACTTTAGTGAAAAACTGACTACTTGGAAATTAAAGCTGTTCCTTATGAAATTTCGTTAAAGAAAGAATCTGTATTCTATACTATTTGGTTTACCTGGGTTGCCCTGGAGGTTACAGCGCAAACTGCATTAGTAGCTATAGCGCCTCTCGATAGTAGAGTTGTAAAATCTAATTACTGAGACAACGCAAAGGTCCAACGCGCTCTCTACAGACGTTGCTGTCACTGGACACTACTCACTAGTTGACAGTTGGGACGTGGACAATGACTCTGGGTTAAATAAACTCAATAGCCCGCCCATAATGTTTGACAAAGTTAAGTTTAATGAAACTTCGATAATAGTTAAACTTTTTCCTAAATCGCGTATACAGGGTGATCAAAAAGGCAGTCTAAATTTGAATACTTAATAAACCACGGAATAATGTAGATAGAGAGGTAAAAATTGACACACATGCTTGGAATGATATGGGGTTTAATTATAACCCCCCCTCCCCCCAAAACACAGGTATTGCTAGACGCGTGAAAGATCTGTTGCGCGCGTCGTTTGGAGATGATCGTGTGCTCAGCCGCCACTTTCGTCATGCTTGGCCTCCCAAGTCCCCAGACCTCAGTCCGTGTGATTATTGGCTTTGGGGTTACCTGAAGTCGCAAGTGTATCGTGATCGACCGACATCTCTAGGGTTGCTGAAAGACAACATCCGACGCCAATGCCTCACCATAACTCCGGACATGCTTTACAGTGCTGTTCACAACATTATTCCTCGGCTACAGCTATTGTTGAGAAATGATTGTGGACATATTGAGCATTTCCTGTAAAGAAAATCATCTTTGCTTTGCCTTATTTTGTTATGCTAATTATGGCTGTTCTGATCAGATGAAGTGCCATCTGTCGGACATTTCTTGAACGTTTGTATTTTTTTTTTATTCTAATAAAACCCCATGTCATTCCAAGAATGTGTGTCAATTTCTACCTCTGTCTTTACATTATTTCGTGATTTATTCAGTTTTCAAATTTATACTGACTTTTTGATCACCCGGTATATAATCCACAAATTACAAAAAGGAAACTTCAAATGTGTAATATTTTCTTCAAAAAAATTCCAAAATCTAGTTCTTAAATCCATTTCCCTCAAAATGATCGGTAAATCCTAATATAAAAATTAAAGCAAGAAGATTTCAGATCTAGTGGTCTGACGAACCAAGAATGCTGCATTATTAAGTCGATACCGCAAATAGAAAAAACTTAATCATTACCTATAACCCATCCTTTACAAAGATTATAATCACACCAATGCAAAAATCAATTCGTTTTCCCCCCACAATAAATCTTCCATTCATCCTAAATATAAATCCCCAAAATTACGCATTGTTTGCAGCCTACTGCTACTAAGCCAAAACTCGGTTGTTAACCTCTAACACCGAAGCTCAGCTGTCTGTCTCCACTCCTCTCCTCTCATCGCGATCAACAGACAAATCAGGCGCGCATATTAGCAGAGGAATGATGGCCTCTAACTCATTCTGTGCAACGCAGGATCTCTGTTGGGGTTGTACGCGCACGTATAAGCAATTCAAACCTTACGAACGCTATTCCAGACATCCAAAACAAGAAAAATTCCTACGAAAATTTACGTACTCACCTTTCACCCTGTTTCTCGTAATACTGAATAATTAAGTAAGCCTATTAAGATAGTTGCCGTGCCGCAAAACAACACTCTTCCTTCCTCCAGGTATGTTAGATCCTGCACTGCTCAGCAGACATGAGACTATCAGGTGCTAGTGATGTGGGGTCCTGAAGATTTATTATTTCTTTGAATATATCCCCCTGTATCCATTGTTATCATATTCACATACCATTCGTCGGGTACCGATCACTCTCAGCAGAAGAATTTCATAACAACGAGTCGTCGATCCTGATTCGGTCGAATTCGACACGTGCTGATAGACTTTTGTCCTCACAGTAGGGAAAACATCATCACCTCACAAACAAGCAACACTGACCTGTGATTTCTAAAGGAAGATAACGGTGCATAATTTTTCCTCGTATACGTTACACACACGTTTATGTGGTTGCGCTCAAATACTGATCATTCGCATTCACTAGCCTTTAGGACACTTAACGACAGTTTGACTTTTGTTCCATGCTATCGTCGCAACTATGCAATAGAAGACAGATTTAGCATTAATTTGTTAAGTACAACCTAGCATAAGTCGGTAGTATGTTATGTTAGTAAAATTCATCCTCTACATAAGAACGACAGCTTATCTCACTGTTACTATAAGGTTTTTGCGCTGTACCAACATGTCACGTGACTTAGTTTCTTTCTTTTTCAAGTCAGTTTTAATGTTCTGCTACAGAAAGGCGAAAGATTCTACGGACTTTCAATAACAATAAAAGAACTCATTTAGATAATCTCCCGAGGCTATGGCTAAGCCATGTCTCGGCAATATCCTTTCTTTCAGGAGTGCTAGTTATGCAAGGTGGGCAGGAGAGCTTCCGTAAAGTTTGGAAGGTAGGAGACGAGATACTGGCAGAAGTAAAGCTCTGAGGACGGGGCGTGTGTCGTGCTTGGGTAGCTGAGATGGTAGAGCACTTGTCCGCGAAAGGCAAAGGTCCCGAGTTCGAGTCTCGGGTCCAGCACAAAGGTTTAATCTGCCAGGATGTTTCATATCAGTGCATGCTCCGCTGTAGAGTGAAAATCTCATTCTCCATTGGCCTTGTTAGACTCAAATCCTTAGGGGCTCTTTCAAATACTTCTCGCAATAACATATCTTCCATCTCAAGTGCTTCTTCTTCCTCTTCCCTTTCCATGATATTGTCTTTAATCTCATTTCCCTTTTAAGCGTCTCTATAAAGGGTGTTTCAAAGACCCTGTATTAAACTCCCAAGGACGATAGTTGACGCCGTGGGAAACAGTTTTGTTACAGACAAAATGTCTGCTTAAGATTCATAGCGACGCTTTGCGTCATTTTAATGATTGGTGAAGCCCCTGACGGTGTCACGGCAAAGGCACACAGCTAAGTTAGCTGTTCGCCTTCAAACTATCTTTCTAACCGTAGAGACAATCAATTTACTGCGGTAGATAGAATGCAGGGGCTGCTCACCTAGTAAGAAGACTTAGTTCGGTGAACTCTCGTCGTTCGAGGGTCGGAGAATTCAACATAGAAATCTCGTTCATTCTTACGAGTTCTTCTTATACGTTCCCTCCTCTACGGTTTCTTCTTTCCGTCTTCTTCTATCCCTCCTGCACTTTAAAACTGATTTGTAGCCTATGCTGTAAAATTAATAAGTTTCCCGAATATCTCGGGAATATCTCTCGGGAATACCTGGAACATTTCCCCCTATTGAAGTTCAGAGGTTAACTTCTCAATTAATCAGAGGTTACATTGACAAGTAATTATGCCAGTATTCCATGGAGATTTGCTTTAAATGGGCGAAAGAACAGACATTCATATAATAATCTACCTCGATGGCCAATGAATCCACTATTTTCAGTGCGGATGCACAAATACGTCCGACCTCCTGCGGGAATCTGAAAGTAGAGAGCAGGGAGGATATGTACA
Organism: Schistocerca cancellata; assembly: GCF_023864275.1. Taxonomy (NCBI): domain Eukaryota; kingdom Metazoa; phylum Arthropoda; class Insecta; order Orthoptera; family Acrididae; genus Schistocerca; species Schistocerca cancellata. The sequence continues at coordinate 127,472,120 of NC_064631.1, forward strand.
GGGACTGCAGATAGGTGGCGCTAGGTGGGAATGTAGGTGCCCCAGAGGCGCGCCAACAGAGATAAGCACTGCGTCCGGGTATCACAGTGGTTAAGCAACTGGCTAGTAAGCAGGAGACCCCGGGCTCGAATCCCGAGTTTTCTCGATTCCCCGTAAAGTTCCGATGCACTTGACATCAGTAGTCCATGTCCATTCCTTTCTCACCCACCACCTTCAATTTACGTAATTAATGTGTGTTGCAGCCACGGATTCCGAAAGACGCCACACCCACTGCTCTGTAACTTCTTTCTATAGAAACTTCGTTTCCTTCAACAACTACTTCAATACATCATGTCGTTCCATTACTTAACGAACGACGCGACCATACGTCTCTTCCAAAGCTACGTTCCTAATATATTACTTTATCACCTCCAACACATCATCAAGAAAATTACTACTTAAATAATGCCCCGCTCCTATGGTCGATCCGAGTTACTGTTGTGAAATCTCATTATATTCTCATTTCTCATTCTTGAACCGTAACACATGTACTCTAAAACTACCATCGCAATTCTATCACATTTCTCACAGTATCTTAATGTATTGCCGTAGACAAACTATCAATCAACACTGCCATTCATTTCACGTAACTGAAAAGTAATTACCACAACCGTAGATCATCTCAAATGTACATACAGCTGACCTGTCTGGTGAAACATGTGTTCTTAAAGATATTCCTGTGAGCTCGTTCAATCTGAGCCTTAATTTGAAATCTTACCACCAATTTTACGTCTCAATACAGTTTCTGTGGCACTGTTCTACGTTCTCTATACTTCCAGTTAACACAAGGCTAATACAAACTTTCTGACGTCACACCTATGTAATCCATTTTCAGTTTGCTCATTGAAACATTTCATTAAGCAGTGATCGGACATGGAGACAGCTCATTGCATTACTGACGTTCTATGCATCTGGCCTTATACTAGGCGTCACGTCGCTCCTCTTTGTACCTCAACACTCCATGTCCTCTGATACACGCCAGTTTAAATCTAAACACTGTGTTTCTTTGGAATGAGTCCTTTGCTGTAACTCTCATCTTTTTCTCGTCTTCGTGCTTCTTGTATTCTATGTGTCATTTGACGATGTGAAAAATATCAGGAATTGATACTCTGGCACTACGTCAATCGATGTATGCTGTAATTCTGAAGAACCACTCGGCACTCTCCCTGATGAGGTATCTCACTACATCAGTGTCTAGGGAGGAAGGAATGATGCACACTACAGCAAGGCCATTGATGTAGCGCGATACCTCATCAGGGTGAGTGTCAGATGTCCCGACATAATTCAAAAATGGTTCAAATGGCTCTGAGCACTACGGGACTTAACACCTACGGTCATCATTTCCCTAGAACTTAGAACTACTTAAACCTAACTGACCTAAGGACAGCACACAACACCCAGTCATCACGAGGCAGAGAAAATCCCTGATCCCGCCGGGAATCGAACCCGGGAACCCGGGCGTGGGAAGCGAGAACGCTACCGCACGACCACGAGCTGCGGACCCCGACATAATTACAGCTGCCGTTATGTCCACCTACAACTTCGCATTGCAGCACAACTGTTTCTTATGGAGACTAAACAGTCTCCTGATGTAACGCTACATCAACGTTATTTAAAGCCTAGTCAAACTCATCTGCACTATCCATGATTTCCTCACAGATGTCACACATTATTTCCTCATCTGCGTCTGGCCTCACTAAACCAGCTCATTCTATGGCTGGTGCTCCTGCTACGTATCAACCGTTGTGTTTGTGAAAATACAGTGCTTTGCACATTCCGTCAGCTTCTTCCCAGAAACTCGTGAATAAACTGTTCCCAGAAATCGCTGATACCATCAGGCAAAGCTCATCGCCTCTTTGAAAATTTTATTTTCGTTTGCTGTAACAGCCGTGTCTCTCTGCGATTTTTATCATCCTTCAGCTTTTTATATAGTTGCATTCACCGATTATTTCGTTCTTTTATTCAGTTGCTCCCTCGCTACTTAACTCAGTATTGTCACTATGCCTATTCTCAATTTTATATTTATTCCCGGAACTTTGCCTCGTCAGAAGTCATCTTCATTAACTACCGACTTCAAAATATCAACGACATTCACTCTTCCATTTCACTACTCCGTCGAAGTACATATCGCACTTATCCAAATTTCCCGCAAAATAAGACAACGACAACACAACACTGATACGCAGTTGTGGGGAAACGCTATTGACAAATTATATAAAATATCGCATCCCAAAATTTAAACAGTACTTGAAATGATGAACGACCTTGCCGCAGTGGATACACCTGTCAAGAATACCATCATAACGACCAGGAGAGCGGTGTGCTGACCCCACGCCCCTCCTATCCGCATCCTCCTCTGAGGATGACACGGCGGTCGGATGGTCCCGGTAGGCCACTCGTGGCCTGATGACGGAGTGCTTTACTTGAAATGATAACCATATTCAGAGAATGTGCAGCATACTTTCATGTAATCGGTTCGCAAGTCTGTCGCTAGCTGCTTGCCGTACCATTATATAAAATTAAGTCAGTAATAAAGAGAGAGTGTTTAATGTAAAAAATCAATGTCTCGAAGCAATCATAAACATGCGAATTTAAAGAAAATGATGGAAAATGGAAACTTAATGAAGAAAAAACTACTGATGTAACGCTACATTAACTTGATTTTAAGCCTAGTCAAACTCTGTCTGCTAAACCTGCTGGCCAGAACAGGTGATTAGGATTGTGGAAAGGGCCAAATAAGGTTGGGGTCAGTTTCACCTGAAAACTGTATTTTGTTGTAGTTTAGTAACACATTTACAACCAAAGCGGCACATAGCCGAACTTTTACAACTACGAGTTTGAAAATGCAACTCTTTCACGGCAGCACTCTTAAAAATCAAAAAGAAAAATGCAGTTAAAATAGCCGATAAAATAATTAAAATATATATATTACATCTAGGCTGAAGTGGGTTGACAAACTCAAACAAGATGCAGTACAAACGGCTGAAGGACCACAATAAAATTTTCAAGATTTTAAAATAAATTACCATAATCTTTCGAAGGAAGGAGGCCGCAATGCTTAAGCTTCAAAGGTAATTTTAAGAATAAGGTTCCAAGGCTGAAGACCTACAACCAATTTTTCCACATTTTTAAGAAGTATAGCCATAAAACTATGTTTTAATAACTGAAACTGGACTAAATAAAAGACAACAAAACGGCAATAACCTTTCAGGAAACATCCACTTGCTGGAATTCAAACTTACTTACATAAAACTCTCTAAAACCAAGAATATTACTTTTATCAATGGCTATGATAGATTAAAAAAAACAGACACTTAAACACTGGTGAGAAAGATAGTAAAGACAACAGCACTCAGAAGCCTCCAGGGGGTCGGTCTGTCCTCGTTCACTTACGTGAGGCATGTGGTGAGCCTAACTAAACTTGACGCATCGGAACCCAATCAAGGGACAGCCACGGACCGACCGACAAACAACTTGTTTGTTACCTATTGGCACATGATAATTCAAACACAAAATGTTATGGGCGTGATTATGCACAATAAAATATGTATATGTATTAAGCTGTCAAAAGTACACACCGTGCAGGATAGCGACAACAGGTGAGGAAAGGACACTGCCTGAAATTACATTAGTGGCCATGGCAGATAACCAGAACACTAACGCCCACAAGGCAGAAAATTCCGCAGATGCACTTGAATTGTAGTCAGCCAATATAGTTAGCTCCACCGCATGGCTGCTAAATTTCAGCAATACAAACACTCAGTGTTGCTCACAGGATAACCTCCGCAACAGCAACCACCGAAACGAACCACACAACATGAATGGACGTGGCTTGGGTATTTGAAACCACTACTCAACCACGACGTCCTGGGTCGGTGAACCACGAAGCTAGTAGCAATCGGACACCTCCACACACACACACTCCGACACTGCGCAGGGTCCGCCAGCGGACCCAGCCGATTGCACCGCGCGGAGATAACTTCCCTGGTCCGCAGCTGCCGACCGACTGCCAGCTGGTCCGTCTGCGACTGCTGCTCCGTCGCGATTGCACTGCTCGTGCGTCTCCCACTCACTTCCAGACACACGACAGTAGAAATACTGGCTTGGACCCAGCCATGCAGAGGATACACGCGTACTGGATAAACGACATCGCTCCACCAGGAAAGGAGAGACCCAAGTTCCACATGATGGTAAATGAAGGGTCGCTCGGAGAACCAGTTACACGTCGCCCGATGAGACGACCGACCTCTCAGAGGCAGTACAGGGACAACATTTAAAATAACTTGTCAAAGGAAATAACGCCAACTACACACACAACCTGACAAACACTTGTACGAAGACCTGAACGATACCCAGCAGTTACTAAGCATGCACGAATACAAACCAGAAGTCGATGCACACACACACACACACACACAGCCGACACATGAACGATCGGCGAGGCAAACCACGTCGTCCGACAGGACGACCGACCGATGATCCACCAAGACCGTGGCCCGGTTCAGGTGATGCGTGGCGGCAATGGTCGGGCGAGCTATGTCGACGCAGACCTCACTGCTCCAACCCGACTGCACAAGTGCCGTATTGCAACTCCCCGAATGGCGTGTCCGGAATGCGCTCCAGACGCGTTGCAACTGACTGGCAGCCCGAACTCGCAACCCCAAAGGCCTTACGACAGACAACGACTGGGAAGTAGTAGCAGTCGAGCAAAGATACTGCGAGAGGGTATATATCGATACACGATGCTAGCGCCGGTCATGGTCAGGCAAAACAGATTCTCAGTGACAGTAGTAATTTAAATTAACGTAGTGAGGTGGAAGTACGTTAAAAACAGGGTGTAAAAAATACATGATGGCGGGAACACGAGCCACGCACGGCTCAAGCGCCAATTTAGGTTGTTGCTGAAACATTTATATTATTATGTGTAGAGAGAAAGAAACAGTTTTGCTTACATGCAAGGCTAATATTATAAGGAAACAAAATAATTTTGTACAGTTGTCTTTAAAGTTTGAGTTAACACTCCTTGCTGTATTCTCACACGTTGCGTAGCAGGAATTCCTGTGAACATTACCATTTCGAAGTTTTCCTTTATCCTGGAGATGGTAGATTTTGCTGTTCTTCTAACAATGATTTCACGCTATGTACAATTCTAATTGAAGGTAATGGGACGTTTTATCTGAGATTTTGTCTCTTCCGTCACTGAGTAATATTCGGACACTGGTTTTTATATACGTAACTCAAAAAGATATATTTCTAACTTTCTTGAAGTTGTTTTAGTAAAATACGTAAATTTAGACGCAAATTGTTAAGACAGGCACTACGTAACTTGAAGCTCATGAGGGAACACAAAACAGGTGACATAAGATAAAAGAAGATTAAAATTTTCATCTTAAATAAAATTCTTAGGATCTCCTCAGGGACAGTATATCTTAACTTTCTTGTACATCTCTGTGCACAGTAATTACAGGTAGTCAACAAAAGTTTGTTGCCGTCTTCAGTCCTTGTACCATCGGTCATTCAAAATTAACATATCTTTTTTCCTGCACTTACGTCACATCACATCGTCGAAATTTTACAAGATATTATCAAGTTGCACTTCAGTGCGGCATTTATTCTTTAAACCTGACAAATACAGTATCTTAAATTGAGCTTGAGTGGGACATACAGGGCTATTACAAATGATTGAAGCGATTTCATAAATTCACTGTAGCTCCATTCATTGACATATGGTCACGACACATTACAGATACGTAGAAAAACTCAAAGTTTTGTTCGGCTGAAGCCGCACTTCAGGTATCTGCCGCCAGAGCGCTCGAGAGCGCAGTGAGACAAAATGGCGACAGGAGCCGAGAAAGCGTATGTCGTGCTTGAAATGCACTCATATCAGTCAGTCATAACAGTGCAACGACACTTCAGGACGAAGTTCAACAAAGATCCACCAACTGCTAACTCCATTCGGCGATGGTATGCGCAGTTTAAAGCTTCTGGATGCCTCTGTAAGGGGAAATCAACGGGTCGGCCTACAGTGAGCGAAGAAACGGTTGAACGCGTGCGGGCAAGTTTCACGCGTAGCCCGCGGAAGTCGACGAATAAAGCAAGCAGGAAGCTAAACGTACCACAGCCGACGGTTTGGAAAATCTTACGGAAAAGGCTAAAGCAGAAGCCTTACCGTTTACAATTGCTACAAGCCCTGACACCCGATGACAAAGTCCAACGCTTTGAATTTTCGGCGCGGTTGCAACAGCTCATGGAAGAGGATGCGTTCAGTGCGAAACTTGTTTTCAGTGATGAAGCAGCATTTTTTCTTAATGGTGAAGTGAACAGACACAATGTGCGAATCTGGGCGGTAGAGAATCCTCACGCATTCGTGCAGCAAATTCGCAATTCACCAAAAGTTAACATGTTTTGTGTAATCTCACGGTTTAAAGTTTACGGCCCCTTTTTCTTCTGCGAAAAAAAAGTTACAGGACACGTCTATCTGGACATGCTGGAAAATTGGCTCATGCCACAACTGGAGACCGACAGCGCCGACTTCATCTTTCAACAGGATGGTGCTCCACTGCACTTCCATCATGATGTTCGGCATTTCTTAAACAGGAGATTGGAAAACCGATGGATCGGTCGTGGTGGAGATCATGATCAGCAATTCATGTCATGGCCTCCACGCTCTCCCGACTTAACCCCATGCGATTTCTTTCTGTGGGGTTATGTGAAAGATTCAGTGCTTAAACCTCCTCTACCAAGAAACGTGCCAGAACTGCGAGCTCGCATCAACGATGCTTTCGAAATCATTGGTGGGGACATGCTGCGCCGAGTGTGGGAGGAACTTGATTATCGGCTTGATGTCTGCCGAATCACTAAAGGGGCACATATCGAACATTTGTGAATGCCTAAAAAAACTGAGTTTTTGTATGTGTGTGCAAAGCATTGTGAAAATATCTCAAATAATAAAGTTATTGTAGAGCTGTGAAATCGCTTTAATCTTTTGTAATAACCCTGTATATAACTGAAATAAAAATGATTTACATTATTTTGAACATGATTGCGGCATTTGAAACTTATGCAAAAGGGTTAGGAGGACTAGATAAAAGAACATAAAGAGATTAGTTACAAATATCTATCTTCATGAACAAAGTGGCTTAGGACCACAGTTACTCAAATATAATTTCCAAATTACTTTTACTCTGTAGGAATCAGCATGGGTTTCGAAAAAGACGATCGTGTGAAACCCAGCTCGTGCTATTCGTCCACGAGACTCAGAGGGCCATAGACACGGGTTCCCAGGTAGATGCCATGTTTCTTGACTTCAGCAAGACGTTCGATAAAGTTCCCCACAGTCGTTTAATGAACAAAGTAAGATCATATGGACTATCAGACCAATTGTGTGATTGGATTGAAGAATTCCTGGATAACAGAACGCAGCATGTCATTCTCAATGGAGAGAAGTCTTCCGAAGTAAGAGTGATTTCAGGTGTGCCGCAGGGGAGTGTCGTAGGACCGTTGCTATTTACAATATACATAAATGACCTTGTGGATGACATCGGAAGTTCACTGAGGCTTCTTGCGGATGATGCTGTAGTATATCTAGAGGTTGTAACAATGGAAAATAGTACTGAAATGCAGGAGGATCTGTAGCGAATTGACGCATGGTGCAGGGAATGGCAATTGAATCTCAATGTAGACAAGTGTAATGTGCTGCGAATACATAGAAAGAAAGATCCCTTATCATTTAGCTACAATATAGCAGGTCAGCAACTGGAAGCAGTTAATTCCATAAATTATCTGGGAGTACGCATTAGGAGTGATTTAAAATGCAATGATCATATAAAGTTGATCGTCGGTAAAGCAGATGCCAGACAGATTCATTGGAAGAATCCTAAGGAAATGCAATACGAAAACAAAGGAAGTAGGTTACAGTACACTTGTTCGCCCACTGCTTGAATACAGCTCAGCAGTGTGGGGTCCGTACCAGATAGGGTTGATACAAGAGATAGAGAAGATCCAATGGAGAGCAGCGCGCTTCGTTACAGGATCATTTAGTAATCGCGAAAGCGTTACGGAGATGATAAATAAACTCCAGTGGAAGACTCTGCACGAGAGTCGCTCAGTAGCTCGGTACGGGCTTTTGTTGAAGTTTCGAGAACATACATTCACCGAGGAGTCAAGCAGTATATTACTCCCTCCCACATATATCTCGCGAAGAGACCGTAAGGATAAAATCAGAGAGATTAGAGCCCACACAGAGGCATACCGACAATCCTTCTTTCCACGAACAATACGAGACTGGAATAAAAGGGAGAACCGATAGAGGTACTCAAGGTACCCTCCGCCACACTCCGTCAGGTGGCTTGCGGAGTATGGATGTAAATGTAGATGTATTGATGAAACAGGAATCAATAATTTGCCGTGATCAGTTACAAGAGCCTAACGGTCGTTACCAGTGTGTTTAAACCGTGGTTTCTATGTGATAAATAGAATTGGCAAGCGACCTCGGGTGAGAACTGTACTGGATTTCAATTGGCGTTCATAATGTTGTTTTCGGCGAGGCCGAAGACGCACTGCAGACAGCTGCCAGCCTCTCTTGGCACCACCAATACGGTGTGCTGCAGTTTGTGCTGCCGACTGCTGACCATGTATCATGGCAGGTCAGTCGGGGTGGGCACAGCCATCTCCATCGCAAGTGCCCTCTTTCTGGTGTAGCCGAAAGCGTCCCTCCAACGCGATCTCCTTTCGTCCGCTTGAGCTTTGTCCTTTGGTGTGGCCATAGATTCGACTGGCTGACTCATATTGTTCCCCAAACAGTCAATTTATTGTTTCAGCTGTTTGTCAGATGTTTTGAGACGATCACACGCAGACTTCACGATGGGTGGAATTCCCTCATTGGAAAACTCCGTGTCACGAACCAGCAATAGTACCATTACGCACGTGATGTCTTCCGGATTGTAGCATCGCTAGTATATGTCCTGTACTTTTCCTACTCTACGTTAGTTTGGAAGAGATAACTATATACTCACAGTACGATATGTAGCCAAACGTGTAACATGTTTTTTTGTACACTCCTGGAAATGGAAAAAAGAACACATTGACACCGGTGTGTCAGACCCACCATACTTGCTCCGGACACTGCGAGAGGGCTGTACAAGCAATGATCACACGCACGGCACAGCGGACCAGGAACCGCGGTGTTGGCCGTCGAATGGCGCTAGCTGCGCAGCATTTGTGCACCGCCGCCGTCAGTGTCAGCCAGTTTGCCGTGGCATACGGAGCTCCATCGCAGTCTTTAACACTGGTAGCATGCCGCGACAGCGTGGACGTGAACCGTATGTGCAGTTGACGGACTTTGCGCGAGGGCGTATAGTGGGCATGCGGGAGGCCGGGTGGACGTACCGCCGAATTGCTCAACACGTGGGGCGTGAGGTCTCCACAGTACATCGATGTTGTCGCCAGTGGTCGGCGGAAGGTGCACGTGCCCGTCGACCTGGGACCGGACCGCAGCGACGCACGGATGCACGCCAAGACCGTAGGATCCTACGCAGTGCCGTAGGGGACCGCACCGCCACTTCCCAGCAAATTAGGGACACTGTTGCTCCTGGGGTATCGGCGAGGACCATTCGCAACCGTCTCCATGAAGCTGGGCTACGGTCCCGCACACCGTTAGGCCGTCTTCCGCTCACGCCCCAACATCGTGCAGCCCGCCTCCAGTGGTGTCGCGACAGGCGTGAATGGAGGGACGAATGGAGACGTGTCGTCTTCAGCGATGAGAGTCGCTTCTGCCTTGGTGCCAATGATGGTCGTATGCGTGTTTGGAGCCGTGCAGGTGAGCGCCACAATCAGGACTACATACGACCGAGGCACACAGGGCCAACACCCGGCATCATGGTGTGGGGAGCGATCTCCTACACTGGCCGTACACCACTGGTGATCGTCGAGGGGACACTGAATAGTGCACGGTACATCCAAACCGTCATCGAACCCATCGTTCTACCATTCCTAGACCGGCAAGGTAACTTGCTGTTCCAACAGGACAATGCACGTCCGCATGTATCCCGTGCCACCCAACATGCTCTTAGAAGGTGTAAGTCAACTACCCTGGCCAGCAAGATCTCCGGATCCGTCCCCCATTGAGCATGTTTGGGACTGGATGAAGCGTCGTCTCACGCGGTCTGCACGTCCAGCACGAACGCTGGTCCAACTGAGGCGCCAGGTGGAAATGGCATGGGAAGCCGTTCCACAGGACTACATCCAGCATCTCTACGATCGTCTCCATGGGAGAATAGCAGCCTGCATTGCTGCGAAAGGTGGATATACACTGTACTAGTGTCGACATTGTGCATGCTCTGTTGCCTGTGTCTATGTGCCAGTGGTTCTGTCAGTGTGATCATGTGATGTATCTGACCCCAGAAATGTGTCAATAAAGTTTCCCCTTCCTGGGACAATGAATTCACTGTGTTCTTATTTCAATTTCCAGGAGTGTATTTGTATCGATTTTAGTTTTTCTTAAAAATGTCATTATTATTTCAATTTGTCCGACCTAAGCGTCGATTCTTCATTCTCGGTTTCGCACTATTCCTGAATGTATTTTAGTATTTAAGGATGCCATTGTAATTTAGTTTTTAAAGATACCATTGTATTTTACGTAAGGATCCTACATTCTACTTTTTAAATAATTTTTAATGAAGTAGAACAACTGACCCTAATAAAGATAGTACTACTTACTATCGACGTCACGTACCGTGGTTACCTGTATGTAACCATGGAAATGTACGTAACGAGCTTTGTTTAAACGACGATTGTTATATATAATCTCATGTGGTACCATGTGCTATTATTTTACAAAGAGTCATTATGACTGGCCTGTATGTTTACGGTTTACAAATAGATGTTTTTTCTATGTTGTTTCATGTATATTTTAATGTCTGATTGTCATTGAGTTCCTGTATCTATACGGTGCTGAAATGAGCTACAGAGTATCTAAAATCGATCTGCAACAAACAGATCAAAAATTTACCACTGATGCAGCCCTTCCTTCTATGTTGGTCCTCATTAATTCGGTCGTGGAGCACGCTGTTCCTGATGGAAATAAACCTGAAATGCTTAATTTTGCCTATATGTACCTCACGGGGCCGAGTAGCCATTATTTAATGTGTTATTTATTGGGGACCTCACAGTACGCATTTTGTCCATCCGATGGCATTCACCACACATGATTTGTACTACATACGAGGAAAAAGACTTTATTTTGCAAGCCAGATGATCGGTTGATTACGTCAAGTGCGTATCACTGATCATTTGTCATCTTTCGATTTAGCAACCTGTTACTTGGTCATTTACCATGCTGCCCGCCTGGCATTGCCCATTCCGTCTAAATATTTGATCGTGTACTGCCGTTGTTGGCTTATCTGTTAGCCCTGAGGTTATGCATTTGCCTCACCTTTTCCGGTTATTAAAATTGTATGTGGTTTGACGTAAGTGGTTTCTTTTAAATTTATCCCCACGCTATAAGCAAATTTAAGCAGCACTGCCCAGAGGTGACCCTCGGTATATTCAGCCTACTGTTTTGCTTTGCCTTTGTACGCTAAAGCTCACAGTAGAGTTACTTATGGACATTTTGAGTTGTAATCCTAAATCCTAAAGCACCTTCGCCAATTCTAAAGCTGTATGGCCGCAGTTAGTTACCCTGTATGTAAAGGAGGGCTATAATTAACGTTCCAGTTTCAAAACGCTGTAGAAAGAGAGACACTGCTCAAAACGACGTCAGATCCGAACATAATATTAATGGCATAGGGGGAAGCGTCTCGGAGCAAAAAAGTGAGGAAAATATGACCAGTAGGTGATGCTGTAAGCGTCAGAATTTGCAAAACCTAGACACGCGCGTCACACTGTTATCTGTAAGTTGGTCCGAGACGCATAACATGACTGTCACTATGAAGGATCGAGCGCTCGTGGTAAATCTCTTTTTGAAGAACGGATATTGCGCCCTAGTATCCCCGCAGAAGTTCAGACACTCAAGGATATGGAAACAGGCATTGGTCTGGTGGCCTCTGAGTATCTGGAGAAAATGGTTACGAAATTCGAAAGGACATTTTCTTTTAAAGAGCAGAGTGGGGGCGGGAGGAAAGTAGGTGATCTAACGACCTTCATAGCAACTCTTGAATGTGCATGATGTTTTACGGATAGCAACGCAGGAAGCAACTCTTGAATGTTCATGATGTTTTACGGATAGCGTCTCGACTGTGGAAGATGTGGCCACAGCACGACAAAAGGGATCGAGCGGTGGAGTGCAAAGATGTAGTGCACGGGGAATTGCCCGAACTTTGCACACGCCTGAGAGCGCAGTGCGTAAGTTTCTACGAAAGATCCTGCTGACGTGCCACAAAGACAAACATCGCTCTGGAATTTCTTGCTCACTAGGAAATGGACAATGATTGCCACGGAATCTTCAGTGGACAGGAAAATCCCATTTCCTTCCCCAAGAACATGTCAGTAAGCAGAACTGCAGAATACTGGCAACGGAAAATCACCACTCACATCAACCAGTACCACTTCACTGTATGAAGTTTAGTATGTGGTGCGGATTAAGGGCATCCCTTATAGTAGTTCAGTATTTTTTCTATGAGATTAATCCTGCGGGTCCTATTACCTCTACCATCACTGGTAAAAGCTACGAGAGTCTTTTGCGCATCAACGTCATTCCAATCCTTCAACAGCGCGGAAGTGTGGTTACGACCATTTTAAGCAAGATTGCGGTCCTCCACACGTTGCACAGTATAATATTAGTATGTCTCGATAGATTAAATAAACTTACATTCGATAATCTAACCATGCAGGCTCATAAAAGCAATAAAATTTTTGTAAAATTTACTTAGATCGTCGCTGAGCAGCGACCATCTGTTATTTCAAAGAATACCTTACGCGCCACGGCGCGGAATACAAATTGTTCATAAATTGTATCGAGAGATATTTTGTGTTTCTTATTTTTTGACAGCTGAAAAATTGTAATTCTCTTTTGTTAACACATTCGTCATATTTTTAAAAGACGGCTGACGCGTATATGGCTTGGTCCGCAATCACTAATTACTTATTATAAAATATTACTATTGTGCAGTACTGTTTAGGAATTTATGTGTGCAGCTATTATGAAATGTCGAAAATGTTAAAGGACTGTATTAAAAGAAACAGCTAGCAAGATATAAAACTGAAATGTACAGAACCTATTGTTAGAAATACTGACTAGGGTAATTCAATTCGTTATTGTGCTCTCAAATGCTGTAGTGCCTGCTTATTACTTACAGTATTTCCATACTATCCATCTCCTGTTAATAGCAACAGAAATCACGGTGTTTTCATAGTTTTCGTAGAGCTACCAGGGACCGACTGCATGTTTGGAAACATAGTTCAGGCAGAAGGCGCATTGCCATCTACCTTGTTTGTGGTTTAAATCCAACTTCTTTTAATGTGTGGTGTAGAATAGCAAAGAAAATTTCTAGCTTTGTCTGGCCCTTAGGTTTCTCTGTTCGTAGCTGCTATGTCTATATCGAACATGATCACGACACAAATAAATTAAGTGGCAATGCGAACTCTGTTCTTAATCTTGAGAGCGCTACGCCTTCTGCAAACGATTTCAGGTGAAATATAGATAAACTATAACTTACAGTACTTACGTTTTTTGAAAAGTCTTTGCTCTTCCCGCCAAGCAGTGGTGCAAAACTCATAATAGATTTATATATCTTCGCAAGAGAATAATAATCTGATCGAAACAGAAATACATTCTTTTAAAAACATCACACTTGGCGCCCGAACAGGTACTTGACTGAAATAACGAAAATCAGTCCTCTTGTGTTTGCTGCTAAGATAGTTGTATTTAACAATACATTTATTTTTCATGTGCACGCTACGCGCTTACAAAATTGTGGACGAAAATTTCAAAGAGGAAAGACGAGTCGACGGTGAAAAACTGAGAAATGTTATACACAGTTGCCGACTTTCAACATATCAAACGTAAGTTTCGAAAAAATTTTCATATGCATTTGTGAGGCTTCAGTAGTACAGTTGTCTTTTGAGCTACATTACCATTCTTCCTTTTATTTCCATCTGCACATTTTAAAAAAAGCAGCTTACAATTATTTTTTTAGTCAAAATTTAGTAGGATTTGCAACGTACTGCCTAAATCGCATTGTTGGGTCTTGATTTCAACGTGTAAATATGGCGTCGTGTTAAATGTAAAATGCTAGTGCTGTGTGTTAATTCAGTTGTTTAGTGTACCCGTCTTCCGTCTTGTCTTCTCCACTTCAGTTCACAGTCGTTTGTTAGGTGAGTGCAACTCCCATACTTGACAGACAGCACGTGACCTGACGTCACAAGCAAAGGACAGACGACTCGCGTAGCAGACCGCGTGTAGCTGACGTAGTACTGTTGACAAACAGACACCGCGAGATGACGGAAGGTAAACAGAAATTAATCCCGACAGCTGGTGACAGTGACGATATGAACAGCACTCAATATTCGTTGCGCTCACGTGCAATTAGCATGCGAGTGGTGGCGGAGGCTAACGCCGTTGAAATGATTGACAGACTAAGCAATCCAAACGATTCCCGTGAGTAGCAACCCAACTGTAGATACAAATCCTATGCGCCTTCAAATCCAAAATTGGATAGCAAATAATGATAGGGAAGAGGAACAATTGCGGTTAGGAAAGGAACTAAAAGCAAGAGAGCTGAAAGAGAGGAGGAAACCAAAAAAGAACTAATGTGAGCTTTTACCGATTACAATAAACAATTTGAATTGGTAAAAACTGAAATAACTACCGACTTGAAAACTGATCTGAATACCCAATTGGGCGAGGTCAAGTCGGAAATAAGTAGGCAAATCGAAGCAGTAAAAACTAAGATCCGTAAACAGGTTGAGATACAAACAGGTATCTAATAAATTTTGATGCAGCAGTAGGAGCTGCCAAGGATGAAATTAATGCCACGGTAGAAGCATACCATAACGAAACTGTAGCATTAAAGGGTAATTGTGATATCATGTCAAAGGAGGTCAGCGCTGTGAAACTGGTTGTCACTACTATGGGAAAGCAGATAGATGGTTTGACGAAACCAGTAGAATCACTTGACATAGAGGGTCAGTTATGCGTTATCCGACCACTACACAGAGTGGATAAAAACCAAAGACCATCTGATAGAAAAAAAATTTAAAGACAGAATTGAAGGAAGTGCTAAGGGAAGTTACTTATGATCTTTTGGCGGAACCAGGAAAATCGGGAGACACCGTGTTATCTGAGCTAGGACAGATAAGGCGAACTTTGGCACAAGACCTTCCTCAATGGAAGCAGCAGGTCATTGAAGGGGTGCAGACACTAAAGAACAAAGTGGAAAGTCCCTCAAATCCGATGGGTAGCGAATGGAATCACTCCCCATACAGAACTGACTGTAGGAAAATTCATTACAGACATCCGCTTGATCACACGTCATACCACAGGCCGACAGACACAGGGTTGGCTCTGAGCACCGTAGACTTAACATCTGGGGTCATCAGTCCCCTAGAACTTAGAACTACTTAAATCTAACTAACCTAAGGATATCACACACATCCATGCCCGAACCTGCGACCGTAGCCAGACACAGGGCATAACCACACTGAAGTGAACAGCCTACCAACAGTCATAATCCAAATGCCGGAAGAAAGTGTATTGAAACACAAAACAATTCCAACCTTTCACCTGCAAAGACGTGACATACACTCGATCGTATTTTTGCGAAACTTCTCTGGAGTATTTCCGAACAGTTGGACAGACAAGCAAAGAATACAGTTTGTAACGGGGTATATAACAAGAGAGACAGCCTTATGGGGAATAGAAATGACGGACAAATGCAGGATCTATAATGAATTCGAGCGGATGTTTCTGAACAAATTTTGGAGTTATGGTGTTCAGCAGCTCTTAAGTAAAGAAATTATCAATGCCGAAATGTTCAGTTCGAAACACGGCAGTCTACGAAGATATTTCGAAAAATATTTAGCAAAAATTATATTCTGGGACTCGACAATTACAAATAAAGACGCGATCATGATTTTGAAAACTAAATTGCCCATCTCTATAAGGGAGAATTTAGTTAATGTTTCCTTAGACGATACCGAAGCAATTCTTTCGATATTGGACTCATTGGATTTGATTCGCGAAGACGCGGTAGCAAATGTTTGCAGCGCTCCGAATGAAGTGAGCAGACGAAACAGTGGAGGTTACGCGGTCAACAATGGCAATGAGGGCTAGAGCGAGTGGCAGCGACGCTTACTACCAACCGTCCGGCGCCTGCAAAAATCAACAGGTGCCGTACGGAAATCGACATTTTCGACCGAAGGATAACAATAAACAACGGTACAATCCAATGGATAGTACACAACGGCCACAGTACGGGAACTCAACACACTGTTATCCACAAAATCAGTACGGAAACAAACCATCACAGCAAGGAAACCATTAGAACAGACCAGTCCTTAACAGGACGCGTGAGTGTAAATCACATATATGGCAAGGGACAAGTGGAGGACAACAACATTTTGCTAATAATGACAACACAATACACTACATGGCCCAGAATAAATTTCTACCTCCGACAAATACAAATTTTTCCGTTAACTCAAATGATTATGCAGGAAATCCGAAGCCGAAACGGCAAAGGACTACACAAATCTATTATGCGCAAAGTGGGTCGTACACGGGATAAGAAACGTGTTCATCACCCTTCGTGCCACAATCACAACACCAACACGAAACAGAGGACGCGTTAAGGGCAAAATCCGATAGGGAGACCCACCACAATCAGGAAAACTAGAAACAGCCTTTTTTAGCCTCCACAAGAAGTTGACACCAAAATCAGGCAGGCGTTGATTTCACTGACAACGTATGCAAACCTCCGTAAGAAAGCATTTGACAAAAAGGTACATATGATTATTGAATATAGAGAAGCTGAGAGAATCTTACTAAGGACTCATTTTAAACCATCGAAGCTACGAGAGAAAAATCGTAAGTGGCAGCGCGTTTATGAAGGCCCATACGTTATTGCCAGGAAGCCGCACACAGGAAGTTACTTGTTAGCCGACCCCGTGACTGGAAGGATAAAAGGTCTGTTCCACCATAGTAACTTAAGAAAATTCCACAATGGTAACACAAGAAATTTACAAGTATTAGTAGTACGAGGCAATTACAAAGCATCATCAAAGAACAAGGTAAGTCATCGACGTCGAATGATAACTCAAGAAAAATGACAAGCCAGCAGTTAATAAGTCTGGTGGTCATCAAACAGTGCTGACTGTATGAGGAAAGTTTGTACCGACATGTTAATTGAATACAGGTAAAGGAAAATGTCAGAGAGAGAACTTAGTACTAGTTTTTAAGTTAGTATATAAGTGTAAGATGCATGCTCGTGTGGTAATCAGACCTCGACATGTATAAATCAAAGAGGAAGGAATGATCAGTGCCCTTCTCTCAGGTCTTATAATGAAGGATTTTTTTTTTTTTTTTTTTTTTTGAGGAATTGAAGTCTCCCGGAGGACAAGTTGCAGTCCTGTGTAAAATAAAGGGTGACTCGAATGAAAGAATAACAGAGGATATCGTAATGAGAGCGACACATTCCCTTTAAAAAAAAGGAGTAAATTATAATATACTAAAGAACATGTGTAAGATCCGAGACTTAGAAGAAGTAATGTATGTGGAAAACTTAATTAGGTACAGAGTTTTAAAGTCTATGGCAGATAAGTTATACTGACGCAAATTCGAAGGTGTAGCAAGTAAAAGAAGAGATAGGTATAACACTATAAGTTCCATGGAAACATTATACTTGGGAAATGCCAGCCGCTAGACCAAATGTAGCGATTAATAACAGGAGTCCGCAATGCTTTAAAGAGTGATGCCGCAGAAAAAAAGAATGGATGACTGCTTCTTGTAGAAGACTGCAGAGTCAAGTACCAAGTAAATAATTGGTCAAACAAACACATGCATAGAGGTATGTAAATGAATCAACTATTTTTTCTAAGTGAATGGCACGCAAAAAGCAATTGCAGCAGCATAAGTGTTCACATATAAATGTTTCTTGTTTAGAATGATAATTTTTATAATGCCCAGATTATTTAAATGCTGTTTTTTGTGTTCCTTTATAAAATCTTATCCAAAATACCGACCCCTGATAATTCTTCAAACATTCTATTCCAAGGATCAGCTCGTAGCGGTTTACTTGTACTGTCTGGGCGAAGCAACTAATACGAAAAGCGTGTAGGTACGCGACGAGATCAGTTAACTTTTACTTACTGAAGCAAATGAGAGTCAACCCACTGGTTTGGCATGCAGTTGAGTTTGTTGTCTTTGTAACACGCGATTAGTCCGTCATCGCCGGTATATTTTTAAGCGAATAGTCTTCCGCGTGGAAAAGGAGGCAGTCTCTCTGTTTGGAGGCTGCCCTCAATTTAAATAACACAGTAAACACGAGTAAATGGGCACATAAATGAAAAGAGTAGTAAAAGGAGGCGTGTTCTCAAAGAGGAAGTCAATTACTCTGTTTTTGAGACAATTAAGAAATGTCATAAGAATTTGACAGTAAAGAATAAATGAAACTGGTAGTTGAGTTTATAAGAGGAGATTGAAAAATAATCTTAAGTGAAAGACGTAAATTTTAATTGGTAGACGAGAGAGAGCCATAAAGAAAGTGATCGACAGCAGTTCTGTACCGGACGTGACCATTGGATTAAGAATATATATGTATACAGGGTGTTACAAAAAGGTACGGCCAAACTTTCTGGAAACATTCCTCAGACACAATAATAGAAAATATGTTATGTGGACATGCGTCCGGAAACGCTTACTTTCCATGTTAGAGCTCATTTTATTACTTCTTCTCAAATCACATTAATCATGGAATGGAAACACACAGCCACAGAAAGTACGAGCGTGACTTCAAACACTTTGTTACAGGAAATGTTCAAAACGCCCTCCGTTAGCGAGGATACATGCATCCACCCTCCGTCGCATGGAATCCCTGATGCGCTGATGCAGCTCTGGAGAATGGCGTATTGTATCAAAGCCGTCCACAATACGAGCACGAAGAGTCTCTACATTTGGTACCGGGGTTGCGTAGACAAGAGCTTTCAAATGTCCCCATAAATGAAAGTCAAGAGGGTTGAGGTCAAGAGAGCGTGGAGGCCATTGAATTGGTCCACCTTTACCAATCCATCCGTCACCGAATCTGTTGTTGAGAAGCGTACGAACACTTCGACTGAAATGTGCAGGAGCTCCATCGTGCATGAATCACATGTGTCGTACCTGCAAAGGCACATGTTCTAGCAGCGGAGGTAGAGTATCCCGTATGAAATCATGGCGGTGAATCGGGGTTGTACAGTACATACTGACGAAACTAAAATGAGCTCTGACATGGAAATTAAGCGTTTCCGGACACATGTCCACATAACATCTTTTCTTTATTTGTGTGTGAGGAATATTTCCTGAAAGTTTCGCCGTACCTTTTTGTAACACCCTGTATATAAACAAACTATGTAAATATTATTAGCCAAGGTATCTTGATAATCTTCTGTGAACGAGTTATTTTTGCAAAGAGAAAGTGAGATGAAGGATGACGTTTGGTTCACGAACGCCTATCAAAGTTAAAGTGAAACTTTGTGCGTCGAAAAGCGAGTCGTTTCACGACTCTTTATACCACACCTTGTGTGTATTAGTTTTATTTTTAACGTGTGCAACGGTCAGTGAATAAGTATCGTTCGCCATGCAGCCCGCGCAAGCCAGCAAAATAACTTCTTTTCACTTACCTGTGAGTCCTTTACGGACAGTTGTCGAGTGGTACGACGAGATGACTTCGTGCAGGCTTCCTCGGTGAAGCAACAGCAGCAATCCTCAAACAACGTGCTTTAAACGCAGCGCGTTGTCGGTGGACAACACAACCGACGCCCAATCTACGATTGCGCGTGAGATACTGGCCAGTGTTGGTCTGTCAACATTGTGGCGTAGCGGCGTATGACGAAATAATGGATATTTGAAACTTTAATGGCCGGGTCCGAGAGGCTCGCTCCGGCAATCATTGAGACTTCATACTACTTTGAAGGACATTGTTCTATAAGTACATAGCAAACATCATATTTTAGAGACTTAAAGAGAACGATTTGTATTAAGCAAATAATAAAACGGTCACGAGTAGAATAAATTTCGGTCACGGTCAGAACGAGGCTGATATTTGGCTTAACCGTTGTCATAAACAAGAGCAGAAATCAGTGCCAAATAAAAGAAAAAAGAAATGTTCCTTACCCATCCTGAACCCATTGTAATTAAGCCGATAATTTTAAGTAATACTAATGCAGAGTATTCTGTATTTATTTTCCATATTCGATGAGTTGACGGAGAATAGCAATTTTCATTCAGGGAAGTGGTAGAAAAGGGACTCCCATCGGGAGAGATTCTTGACAAACAACTCGACGGCACAGTGTGATCCACGAACCAATGTACATTGTGTGTAAAATAAGCAAGAATCTTACGATGAAATAAACACGAGCTTATCGAGCTTGTAGAGACACTGAAAATTTGGAAACCTTGTGAAAGAATAATGAAAATGTCATGTCAATTTCACAGTTTTTAGCATTTTAGGATTATATAGGTACTTCTGTGTGTATGTATTTTGTTTTCTGCGACAATGCCTCTCATCTCCACTCGATGTATATAGCTCTTTATTGTAAATAGTAATAGTTTTCATGTTGTTGTAGACGTTAAGAAACCCTGTGACCAAAACACAGATGTAGATGAACTTCACGCAGACAATTTTTACTAATGATCTTAACAATGAGTGTTTTCTCTAGTATGGTAACTTAATGAAACGTCAAGTGTATAGTACGACATGCCTACTCAATTTCAGCAATAGACATGTATTAAAAGCCACTAAAATTACGAGTGACATGAGGACGTAAGTTCAAATGGTTCAAATGGCTCTGGTCCCAACTGTGTTTAATTTGTTAATTTTTTATCGACCCCCAGACATGGTCATCAACCATCTTACCATTAAAGAACCTTATAATAGTTAAGAATTTAGCTTCATAGTTTTGAACACCGAGTATCAATATTTTACCATCCTGTACGTAATTTAGTTAACATTGTAATGGCATGAAGTCATACTTCAAGTAAACATAAACCATAATAACGAAAATGTAAGATTTTTCAGTTTATGCTAACATATAGTTACGCCTGAAACCGTACACTAATTTCTGTTAGCAATAACGTTACAGGGAGTGTAGTGGAACCGACATTGAGATCATTGTCTGATTACATCACTGCCGATACCGCTGTACTCTTCTGAACTCTGCATGCGTGAGATGGTATCTTCCTACCTCGCAGGCCATAGGTTCAACACCAAAATCCTACAACATTCAGAGAGCGTCCTTGCGCCACTGCGATAGGAAGATAGATCAGAACCAGTCTCGCACGTGTCAGAAAATAATGGGTTAAAGACAATATTAAACTGATGATTTCCTATATTTGATTCAGGAAGTACTTTTCACTTTAGAGGTAACTTTTACTAAAATTGTTACTGCAATATTTCTTGGCATGTGCAGTGTTAATACAACATTTCCCGGCGCATACAGGGATTAACTATGCATATTTTATATGAATCTTGAAGTAAATTAAATCCTCTACATCACTGGTTACTATGCATTGTATACATAAGTGCGCTAAAAGAAAGTTACATCTTGTTTCGCCTTAATATCCTACTTTTTCCGACTTCTTGAAATTTTTACAAATTTTCACAGCCTCGTTTCATAGTAGCGGTTCCGTATTCTCCAACTCACAAGAAATTTAACGCTCTTCGAAACTGGTAATGCTGTGTTTTGCCTGCAATGAGCTGGAAGCGAGTTGAAGAAAAACTGAAAAAAGTGACATTCATTAGCGGTTTTTTCAAGTGACAGATAACGTGCAAGGGAAAGAGAGGGATAACACAGACAACATAACTGATATTCGAAATCACTCTATTTTTGCGATCCAAAATGCTATCTGTATTGACGAGTACAATTCGACAAGTGCTATCGTCTGATCTCCCAGAAACTTCGCTCTGTAGATGAGGGATAAAAGCAAGCGAAAATGTGTCTGCATATAAAGTCGATGGTTTCTGAGAAAACAAGTCAAAGTTTTTGACACAATGCAGGTACTTTACATGCGTTTTACGGCCAGTACCCTCAAAGGAAATGGTGCGAAAGTGGCTTGCACTGCAACTGGTTAATTTTGAGCCCCGTGTTTGAGACCTGGTTATTAGTTTTATTTTTGATTTATATACTCACGTATTCATAAGATTACTGCACCAAAGTTTTCCAGTAAGAATTGATATAACGTTGTCCTTATTGGTCTATCAATTATACATCACATGAATTGTTTTTTTAATGTGAGAAAACTATTAGAAATAGTTTTCGGTGGAATTCGTGTGGTGTATCTTGGTTCATAATCAATTGCAAGCGACAGTTTACATAAAAGTGATGGTTCAAAATGGCTCTGAGCAATATGGGACTTAACATCTCAGGTCATCAGTCCCCTAGAACTTAGAACTACTTAAATCTGACTAACCTAAGGACATCACACACATCCATGCCCGAGGCAGGATTCGAAACTGCGACCGTAGCGGTCGCGCGGTTCCAGACTGAAGCGCCTAGACCCGCTGGGCCACCAGCGGCCGGCCGTAAAAGTGATGTGTTACGCGTTGCCAACGCGTGAAATCTTCGCTAGTATTAGCGAAATTACTTTACCCAGCGAGATTCATCTCAAGAAATGTCACTGTGAGAAATGTGCCTTCGCACGGTGCTTATGGTGTTCGCTATATCTGTGCTTCCAATATGTCTGCAATCGGTATCAATCAAGGGAATGCACCAAATCTTCCCGAAGAATAAACTTATGAACAAAAGACAAGAATTAACATAAGAACTGGTATAAGAATAAAATATCAGAACAATAGAATTTAAAAAACTTAAAACCCCTCACCGTGTTACACACACATACATGACATAATAAACGTGGGACACAACGGACCCATGTCGTCATGGCTATGTAGGCCGATATAACCACAGGCTGTAAGAGCTACCGAGGTAAGGCCATCGCTCCATATCAGCGGTAACCACAGGACGGCGTGTGCCTCCCCAGTCTTGACCCAGCAGCTCGGCCACACCACTTGCGCTGGCCGCCGGTCCTCTGCGCCATCGAGGCCACGTCACACGCCATCTCACACCCACCAGGCGCTCCTCGCGGTTCTCAGATTTAGTTACAGGAGAGAAAGCAAACTTAGATTCTAGTAAGACAAGTCCTGGCATTGTTATGAAGTATCCTAGGAAAGTCGGTGCTAATTAACTAACGTCTCAGTATCTGTATGACTAATAAACTAAAGAGATACATCTGCGAACTGAACTGTGAATTAGACCGAAGCAGGCAAACGTTAAATATAATGTAGTACGAAGTTAAGGGAGAGATGCGACACTTATTCACTGGTTCAAAATACACTCCTGGAAATGGAAAAAAGAACACATTGACACCGGTGTGTCAGACCCACCATACTTGCTCCGGATACTGCGAGAGGGCTGTACAAGCAATGATCACACGCACGGCACAGCGGACACACCAGGAACCGCGGTGTTAGCCGTCGAATGGCGCTAGCTGCGCAGCATTTGTGCACCGCCGCCGTCAGTGTCAGCCAGTTTGCCGTGGCATACGGACTCCATCGCAATCTTTAACACTGGTAGCATGTCGCGACAGCGTGGACGTGAACCGTATGTGCAGTTGACAGACTTTGAGCGAGGGCGTATAGTGGGCATGCGGGAGGCCGGGTGGACGTACCGCCGAATTGCTCAACACGTGGGGCGTGAGGTCTCCACAGTACATCGATGTTGTCGCCAGTGGTCGGCGGAAGGTGCACGTGCCCGTCGACCTGGGACCGGACCGCAGCGACGCACGGATGCACGCCAAGACAGTAGGATCCTACGCAGTGCCGTAGGGGACCGCACCGCCACTTCCCAGCAAATTAGGGACACTGTTGCTCCTGGGGTATCGGCGAGGACCATTCGCAACCGTCTCCATGAAGCTGGGCTACGGTCCCGCACACCGTTAGGCCGTCTTCCGCTCACGCCCCAACATCGTGCAGCCCGCCTCCAGTGGTGTCGCGACAGGCGTGAATGGAGGGACGAATGGAGACGTGTCGTCTTCAGCGATGAGAGTCGCTTCTGCCTTGGTGCCAATGATGGTCGTATGCGTGTTTGGCGCCGTGCAGGTGAGCGCCACAATCAGGACTGCATACGACCGAGGCACACAGGGCCAACACCCTGCATCATGGTGTGGGGAGCGATCTCCTACACTGGCCGTACACCACTGGTGATCGTCGAGGGGACACTGAATAGTGCACGGTACATCCAAACCGTCATCGAACCCATCGTTCTACCATTCCTAGACCGGCAAGGGAACTTGCTGTTCCAACAGGACAATGCACGTCCGCATGTATCCCGTGCCACCCAACGTGCTCTAGAAGGTGTAAGTCAACTACCCTGGCCAGCAAGATCTCCGGATCTGTCCCCCATTGAGCATGTTTGGGACTGGGTGAAGCGTCGTCTCACGCGGTCTGCACGTCCAGCACGAACGCTGGTGCAACTGAGGTGCCAGGTGGAAATGTCATGGCAAGCCATTCCACAGGACTACATCCAGCATCTCTACGATCGTCTCCATGGGAGAACAGCAGCCTGCATTGCTGCGAAAGGTGGATATACACTGTACTAGTGCCGACATTGTGCATGCTCTGTTGCCTGTGCCTATGTGCCTGTGGTTCTGTCAGTGTGATCATGTGATGTATCTGACCCCAGGAATGTGTCAATAAAGTTTCCCCTTCCTGGGACAATGAATTCACAGTGTTCTTATTTCAATTTCCAGGAGTGTATAATAAGAAGCTTGTGGGATTGATGAACGTTGACAGGCATTCTGATAACGCGGAGGACAATTAGCAACACGATGAAGAGAGAGAATGTGAATCGGTTGTAGTGTAGTCTAAATTTATGTTGCAACGACAGGACGTTCATCACACCATGAAACCGAGTTCAGTGACACAGGATTTCGCTTGTTATCACTGGAAAGCCGTATGACGAAAGCAATTAAGACGACTTGGTTTGTGATCCACAACAATATCCATCTGATCTTGAATTAGTGTTAGTGAGGTGGATTCTCTAGTCAAGGCCAAACGAAATTAGATTACTGTCAATAATCAAGGTCAGATGTGAGAGGATACAGACTTGTTAACGCCAGAGAGCTACAGCAATAATCCCTACACCAAGGTAATCATCGATACTTTCACTCTCACAGGACAGTTTAAACCTTCATCTCAACGTGTTCCTAATGACGCAGATAAGACTGTCATTTGTGCACAACACTTGAGTGTTAGCCACTAGATATGGCGATAGCACGACGTGGGAAATTTATATCTACGGAGTTTCAAACAACATTCCCAGCAGATTATTTGTGAACGGATGGCGATTCGAGCCAAACAGCAGTTCTGTAGAAAAACTGCAGTTGGGAATTAGATTAAAAAACAGAATGAGAAACTGGAAAATAAGGTGGTATGCTAATTTCGGAAAGGATGGAAAAGTGACAGGAAAGGGAAGACGAAGGAACTTCTTGTTTACTATCAGGCACTAACAATTTGTGCTGAAATGCCAAACATTCTCTTTTATAGGCCTTCGTTGTGTGTATCATCTATCGCAAGTAACTGCGCGTAACAAATTTATTGGAAAGCTTCTCTGTGATCATACGTAACAGAATCGCGTCATGTGTGCTGTTCATGTGTGGCATTCATTAAGAAGATCCAGCGGAATAATCACTTTGGCAGCTCTTCTGGAACTTAATACGTCACTAATAATACAGTTTTGCGTGTGATGAGTGTCTACACGTTCCAGTGCGCGAGCGGCTTAAGAATTGTCTCTAGGTGATACTGGCGTCCGTTTTATCTGATTATTCACAAGGTGTTGGTGTGGTGACAGTACTTACTTCTCTGCTACGTCATCAGATGCAAGCTACTGACTCATGGGTACAACAGGAATAAGGACACATGACGCCCTGAATATGTGCACGACACACGCCTCAAGAAATAATGCTTGCTGTGACTGCCTTTTAGCGTCGGCGCATTCTCTCCTGCTGAGAGATGAGTGGGACAGATCGCACTGAAGTGGAAGATGAATGTAGCAGAAGAGGAGGGGGTGACATTTGGACGGGGCACAAGATATGTACTTGAAGCAATGGGGAGCTGGTTGGCGAATGAAAGGTACTAGGGACCACAAAATAAAGTATTCTTTAACCACGTTTTTTTTATTAAAACAACTAAAATCTTTATAATGATAAACTGGCAGCTAGACATAACTTTTTAAATGCTTGTGAATAAAGTTATTATCAAGAAACAACATAGGTCATCCCAACTCCACATACGAGTTCTAAAATGAAATTATCAAATAATACTTATACTCAACAGTTGCTACAAAGTAGTTAATAGCTCAGTGGCGTTATTCGTCAACAGGAAATATAAGAAATGAATCGAGTATACTTACTAGCTGGAAAATCAGCTTCAATTCAAGGTGTCAAATGTTTTTTTATTCCAGTCTTTGATCACAATATAAAGTCCTTCGACGATGACAGGTTTCAGTCAGTAATTATCGACTTGAGATACGTTCTACACCATGTCCTAATGTGATAAAGCCGTAATGACATCGTCGAAACGTATAAATGCACTGAGCAAAGCATCGTCACGTAGAACTAAAATACCGTGTAAAATAGATCACATCGTCTACACAGTCATATTGCTACTTGGGTTACTGTACAAAACATACTGATATATATGTACAACATACCTGGATCACTGTTAGTATTCGCGACTGTCACAGTTTGTGAATTCAAGATGTGTTTCATCGGTACACTAAAGTGTACAATGAAAATACCCAAAACTGAATGGCGGTCGTCAAAGAGGAATCAAAATTAAGTACAGAATTAAAACAATTCATAACTCTACAGTGGCTGAGCAGGCCAATGCAACATGTCAACACTCTGTAGAGCATGTTGTGTTACGACAGCGGTATGTGGGCCAGCGTTAACCTGTTGCAAAACACACCCTGCTATTCTGTTCATTAATGGCAGCCCAACGGGTCGAATCACCAGATTGACGTACAACTTTGAAGTTAGTGTGCATGGAATAGCAGAATAGAGATTCTGCTGTCTTACGAAATAACACCCCAGACCATAACTACAGGAGTAGATCCAATGTGGCTACCATTCGTTTCAGGCCCTCAAAAGACATCCTTCCAAACAACGCACAGCTCTCGCTGGTACTAAGGCAAAGCCAGCTGTCATCAGGAACCGGGAGTGAGCTCCACTGTGAACTCCACTTAGCTGAAGTTATACACGAATAAAGTCGAAAACGGCAGTGGTTTGATGTCAGTGGAGTGCACGCTAGAACTGAGGGAATTTTTACTGCGTTATGAAATGCCATATGGCTAATGAATGATGTTTCATGCCGTCCTTTGTACATATCTGCTCATTTCCTTTAATATCTAGTTCTTAGCTGCACTGCAGCATTGGTTAAAATAAAATTTAATATATGTACTAATATAGTTATTTTATGCCTACAGATCCAGTCAATAAGAAATTTATGATTTACTTCCAAGAAAACGAGGGCACATAAATAGACATTTCCCTTCACAGGAATTGCATAAATAATTTCTTTACGATTTGGTAACTTATCTGCTAGTGTAAGTTCTCGTGATGCATCACTTTAGTGTTAAGATGTGATATAGGTATTAAACATGGCCATTTTTACTGTAATATTTTTTTTGCTTGAGCTTTGTCATGTATAGATATAAGTTTTATATTTTTTATATTTTTTATATTTGCTGCTGCTGTTTGCCAGGCACAGTGCTACTGAATTTTAAATTGTGTTACTCTGTTAAGCTAGTTTTACTACTGACTTATTTTTCTTGTTACTGCACATTGGCTCATATTAGTTGTAATGTTGCATTGCTTGGTAATTTCGATTTACTGTAGCTTGCTTTGCAATTTTCCATTTTTTTTGCATTGCTGTTTATATTAATTGTTTTATGTGATGCTGCATTGCCTCGTCCCTTGGTATATATATATCTGAGCTCAGTAGTTTTAAGTTAGCTTAAGAGGAGTAGACTATATAAGAAACTCACTATGATGAATTTATAAGAAATGCATTGAGAAGCTATCAGAAAATGGTCTGGCAAAAAAAAGGATACTGTACAGTGGAGAAAAACTATTTTTGACAGAGGATGTGAACAGAATACAGAAAGCAGGCTTAGATAGGACTTTTGGGAATAATGATGAACGAAGGGAGATCTCCATCCAAAATACTGCAGTAAAACAAACCCTGTCCTTTCCTTTTGCGTTATCCCACTATGTTTTTGTGTACCCTTGTGTATTTGTTTTCTTCCTGTCTCTGTATAGTTTCATAGAATTTTTTCTTCTTCTAATACTAAGCTATATTCACTATGATGAGGAATACTGTTATCCTCAAATATAATTGGCATTAATAATATGTTATTTACCTTGTAAATATGCTTAGACATTATTTATTCTATTTTGTTTTAATGCTCATGTGTAAAGTTGATGTTTCAAAAGTTATTCTGATCGTTTATGTATTTACTTATGTCATAATTCCTGTAACACTGATCTATATGTCTATTTCTATTCTTTTGTAAAGCCTGTATTACTACAAACGTTATCAGTATTGTTATGTTCTTTAATGATGTATTTTGTACCTTGTAATTGTATTCTTATGTTATAAAATTGTAATTGATACCAGTTCATCATATTATTAACTTGTTAGTTACATTTCACTGCACACGTTTCTGTTGGTCATAGTATATGGACAATATGTGAGATGTAGGGACTGTTAGTGTTTGCACGTGTGTTAATAATTCAGCAAGGGACTGGCTAACAGCATTGCTGGTTTTAAGGACAATTCCAAAAACTTTGCGAGTGCACAAGTGGTGTTTTATGGACTTGCTGTATTCTCCGCAAGACTCTTCGATGGTGAATGTGCACCTGCACAATCGCAACAGATGGCTGCTGGCCATCTCTACAAGGACTACAGTGGGTCTGCATCTTTGATGACCCACCAATACCATTATTTCTACAAGGACTACAGTGTCTGCACGTTTGATGGCTCACCAATACCATTATTTCTACAAGGACTGCAGTGGGTCTGCACCTCTGGTGGCCCACCAATACCACAATCTCTACCAGGACTGCAGTGCGTCTGCTCTGTGATGACCTACCTACCAATATTCATCTACTTCGACTGACTCTGCTGTGGGTTTGCTCCATTGTGGCCCATTACCTGTCAGCATGTCAAGAGTCAGCACTGTCTTTCCGTTGGAAGGACACCACTACTTCTTCAAGACTGCATGGAAATCCACTACTTCTGTGTGCAATTTTTTTTACTAATGAGACTTTGTAAAAAAAAACTGTAATTACTATTATGATGATTGATCAGGACTGTCTTTATGGACTGTGAGAAAATTTTAGCTTTTGACCAACATTGTATCAATAAGTGTGTGCATTGGATATCTTTGTTAGTGTAATTATAAAAAAATTTTCTCAAATCATTATTGGCCACTGGCCAAAAAAATTTGTAGAATTTTTTGTGGGGAGCATGGGGGCTATGTAAGTAGGCTGTTTATGTTTTCTTTATGTAAGTAGGCTGTTTGTGTTTTCTTATTGGCAAAGTTACGTAGCGCTCTATATGAAAATCACTGGCTGTGCTGTGTACAGTCTGTGGCTAGTTTGCATTGTTGTCTGCAGTGTTGCGTAGTTAGAGGTGAGCCGCCAGCAGTGGTGGATGTGAGGAGAGAGATGGCGGAGTTTTGAAGTTACATATATTATGACTTTTGATGATATTAAGGTAAATACAGTGTTTGTTCTCTATTAAAATCTTTCATTTGTTAACTATCCCTATTAGTAGTTAGTGCCTTCAGTAGTTTGAATTTTTTATTTAGCTGGCAGTAGTGGCGCTCGCTGTATTGCAGTAGTTCCAGTAATGAAGATTTTTGTGAGGTAAGTTATTTGTGAAAGGTATAGTTTAATGTTACTCAGGGCCATTCCTTTGCAGGGATCTTTGATAGTCAGATTGCGTTGCGCTAAAAACATATTGTGTGTCAGTTTAAGCACAGTCTTGTATAAATTGTTCTAAGGGGACGTTTCACCTTGAAATAACTGGTCTTTCTGCAATATTGCGGAAGAAACATCCAGATTCTCGTAGCCATATTATGCGACCTCATTCAAACTCAGTGAGGTGTCGACAACGGCTTCTTCGTCGTCTTGAAAACATTCTTGACTATCATCAACTCACCACGTCCAGTCTGAAAGGTAACTGAGGCTCATGGCCATTACAGCGTGTATTTCAAGCAAACCTTGACGTGTAGCACCTTACGTCATGCCTTTGGAGATCGCAACAGCACTGAACAGACGTGAAGTATGAACCACGAGCAGGACCGGTGGCGTCAGATGCCGATGTATATATATACACATCACAAAAATTTTGCATCACGCTGGTTCCCAGAACCCCTGAAAATAGACGTTGGCTCTGGATATTGTATTCCAGACACAGTCTCTTTGACTATCAGAGATGTCACTGAGCCCGCCCAAAGATGTAAACAGCCATGCATGAGCAGCGCCTATTAGACGGAGGGGGTCGAATAGCCGATCAAAAATGGTTCAAATGGCTCTGAGCACTATGGGACTTAACATCTGAGGTCATCAGTCCTCTAGACGTTGAACTAATTAAACCTAACAAACTAAGGACATAACACACAACCATGCCCGAGGCAGGATTCGCACCTGCGACCGTAACAGCAGCGCGGTTCCGGACTGAAGCGCCTAGAACTGCTCGGTCACAACGACCGAACAGCCAATCATTTCCAGTCATTCCACCAGTAAGAAGGTACTCAGCTCGTGTTGTCTGTGGCTCAACCACGCCTAGACGGTGAATAAAGCGGTTCGATCGCGTCCAAAGGAATTGTCGTCTCAGAGTGAACTAAAGCGATGTTATTCTGGCATGGAAAACACAGAGACACGTGAACTGTCGACGACGTGCCTCGCTCAGGCCACCCAAGGGCTACTACAGCAGTGGATGACCGCTACCCATGGATTATGGTTCGGAGGAACCCTGACAGCTACGCCACCATGTTGAATAATGCATTTCGTGCTGCCACAGGACGTAGTGTTAAGACTCCAAACTGCGCGCAGTAGGCTGCATGATGCGCAACTTCACTCCCGAAGTCCATGGCGAGGTCCATCTTTGTAACCACGATACCATGCAGCGCGATACAGATGGCCCAACAACATGACGAATGGACCGCTCAGGATTGGCATCATGTTACATTCACCGATGAGTGTCCCATATTCCCTCTACCAGAGAGTCGTCGGAGATGAGTTTGGAGGCAACCAGGTCAGGCCTAACGCCTTAGTAAGATGTAGGTTCCCTACCGTTTTGGGGTGGCGTTATGTGGAGCCGACGTACACCGCTGGTGGTCATGGAAGGCGCCGTAACGGTTGTACAATACCTGATTACCACCCTCCGACCGATAGTGCAACCATACCGGCAGCATATTGGCTAGGCATTCGTCTTCATGGACGACAATTCGCGCCCCTATCGTGCACATTTAATAAATGACTTGTTCCAGGATAATGACATCGCTCGACTAGAGTGGCCAGCATGTTCTCCAGACACGAACCGTATCGAACATGCCTGGGATAGACTGAAAAGAGCTATTTAAGAATGATGTGACCCACCAACCACTTGAGGGATTTACGCCGAATTGCCATTGAGGAGTGGAACATTCTGGACCAACAGTGTCTTGAGAACTATTGGATAGTACGCCACGACGAATACAGTCATGCATCAATGCAAGAGGACGTGCTACTGGGTATTGGAGGTACCGGTGTGTACAGCAATCTGGACCAACACCTCTGAAGGTTTCGCTTTGTGGTGGTACAACATGCAAAGTGTGGTTTTCATGAGCAATATAAAGGATGGTAATGATGTTTCTGTTGATCTCTATTCCAATTTTCTGTACAGTTTCCTGAACTCTTGGAACCGAGAGAGTTCCATTTGTCTAATTTTTTATTGTTGTTTAATTACTACTACAATTGTGCTTAGCTATGAGACTGAACGAAGTTGTGAATGTAAAACAATGTTTAATCTAAAGCTTTTATTCTGTACATTGAGGTACTTAGTCCCGTAAGGAATGCTCGAGAATGACATTTGCGTTAGTCATTCGTACTGGGAAATTTTTTATAAACTACTTCGTCAGATTAAGGTACTGGGGAAATCAGATTATGATTTCGGTAAAGTAGTTCTGTTAGCAGGGACATTCATTTAAGTACTTCTTCCACTGACAAAACAATTTTTAGTGCGACTTGTGGTTATGAGGTGTACAAATGTTTTCTGCTGTATTTTTTCCGACTCTGAACGGTATTTCAGTACCTTAAGGAGGCGTGCCTGTGAGAAGAGATTCACCAGAAGGTGAGTGGAACTTTGCAACACAATGCACCGCCACAACCTGATTTGGATCCTCATAGTGGTGATAGTAGCGTCATTCCTATCAGACTGCAACGAAATTTTAACAGACATCATCTTTCAGACGAGAAACACGCCTGCCTACTTTCGTTTACGTCGCACAGCTCCTTGGTGTTGCGTTGTTTTTTCTGCCAGTGTCTACGACGGCTACCGAAAACGTTTTGTATTAAAGAGCCGTTTCTTCTTCTATGCAATTGTAACACAGTCGATTTGACGTGGCGACTCTTAAATAACTTTTTTTGTTTTAATTCAGAAATTACAACACCTTCTAAACGTCTCCCTCTAACTAGAGGTATAGAAGCATGTTCTCTTTAAAAATGTGCGTGTGACAAAAAAGTGAATCTGGCAGCTGGCATCGGAGGTTTTTTTATAACCCCGCCTTTTGATTTCTTGTGTTGATATTTCAATAGAAACTTTCATCCCCTAAGAATAATTCAAATATCAATTTTCAAATATCAATTTTCATAAATTTACCTTTAAAAATATTTTAATAATTTAAGTAATAATTTAAAAAACTTGGCAAATCCTGTTACAGCAGAGACTGATTGTACAGCACTGCAATCGTAATAGGCCAACAATAAGAAAGATGGTTCATGGGATAATTGGAGGGGGGAGGGTGACTGCTTTTGAAAGCATTGAAATGGGGAAGAAAGACAGAAGCTAGACTACATGTGCAGAACTGTGTGAGCTAAATGTATCATGTGTGTGAAGGAGCCTGACGGTTTGATGGAGTGGGTGGTGGCGTATGGAAAACTGGTGGAAATTGTTTAGTGAAGTGGGACTTTGAGGGGTGGGGAAGAGATGGGGTGGAAGTGACGAACAGGAACGAAAGAGGACTATCTCCTGGAGGAGGTTCTTTGCCAGTGGGCCGGAGAATAATGGTCTTCATCGATTCTGCAGAAAGAGCATCACCAGTTTCACCACCTAAGGGCCAGAAAAACGTAATGCTGGTACGTTGTTTGATTTCTGAAGAGCAACAGTAGAAAAAGGAAACTTAAGACTATGCAGGTAACTTGAGATTGTATACCCGCTTATTCGAAGGGTTCAGTGATAATTGCTCCTTTCTATAGAGAGGGAATGGTTTCTGCTTAACAATGAATTACAGCTACCTTTCCATACAAATGATATTCCATTCCAACATACCAACTAAAAACAGGGTATAATGGCTTTACCAACAAAACTTATTCAAATTACAGGTACCTTACCGTAGAGAAGATAGAAACCCTCCCCAGATGTGAATAGGAAAGGGAAGAAAAAAGTCCCCTATAAAATTTGATATCACGAAGTAGAAACCCAAAAAGGTACATAAATTTACCTTCTTACCCAATTATCCAAAGAAAACATTAAATTTTTACACCATCAGTGGTTTTTTTTATAGTATTTAACGTCTCAGTATCACTGAGTAGGCTATTGTTGCCACTGGATAATGTATCTATGGACGAGAGACCTAGAAAAGGTTTAGGCTTCGTTCAGCCCAACTGCTGACCACAGTAATACTACCAGAGCTGTTATTACTGTGGTTAGCCTTCTCTGTAAAAACAGCCACTTCACATAGTAAGTTGATCTTTAGAATCCCCTCACACAAGGATAAGAGGTACTAAACTTTCAGCACCATTAGCAGTTTCCCATTTCCTGGAGCAATTATTCCAATCCACACTTACAGTACCACCTACCAGTCACCATTTGGAAAAACACAACTTTTAAAAATAATTTACAGTCAAATCGATGGTGAACTGCACAATCTAAAATTGTATACTAAAATTTGTTACAAACCACATCAATGTATATAGTGCAATAAGTATATACTTGACAATGCGCCCAATAACAAACACCTCCTTAATACTGCAATATAGTGGTAGGACCTTTAGATTATCCCTCATTATGATCAGCTGAGCCTTTGTATCTTTTATGTAGAAACATAATTAAATAATTATAACTTTCTTATTACACAAACTGTAAACATATTTCCAAGACCTGAATAAGTACTTCTGATGCCCTGTATTTTGAAGAATGTGATTGGTAATGCTTATTAATCCCTTAGTCAATTACGAATGGTCTGAAATCTTGAACCTTATACATTGGTTTATCTTTCCCGATCTCTGGGTGAGTTAACTCTTTCATGGCTAAAATTCACATAGGATACATTTGAAAATAAAAGGTCAAAACCTTTCTTTCTCTGTGGTAAATAATATACTTCCCCTAAGAAAGAGATTATAAGATGGCCGATTTTGAAAATCAACTAAAAGGGGCCCAGGTGATCCGTGAACCTAATTAGATCTATTTTTTCATTTGCATATACAATTTTCAGCGTTAAATATTTGGTTTTAGAATGATATTATCAGTATGATTGATTATGGGAGAAGGATAAAAGTCCTTACCAGAACACGTTTATTGTCTTGACAACGAAAAACATGAAGTATCGCGCAAATTTTTCAACATAAGTTTGAAGACGGATTTGATGTATCGCACACATATGGTTTCTCGGGCATATTGTGTCTCAATACTTAAAAATTATCTAGAGATCAGTATAATTACTCAGATCTGTAGCAATGTTTCAAAACAATGTCTGTGAGGTATAGGAAAACACAATAAGTTACATAAGATAGTTTTTGAATATAGTAGCGAAATATTACGTATGTATTATTTAAGGACTCCTGAGTGAGCGCGCAAAGTTTGTGTCACGTCCGACAGATAGCGTGGCTGCAAGACAGTTTCAAACAGGCGTCTGTAGGCGAAGTACGTTGCAAGCAACGAGCCGTAATTCAATTTCTCACTACAGAGAATGAAATTGTGGGGAATATTCACAAACGCTTGTGCGAAGTCTATGAAGCACCTGCTGTCGACAGAAGAACAGTTAGTCGCTGGGCACGGAGGCTGAGGTCACCAGAAGGCGGTTAGGTGGAGCTCCACGCTTTACAGCGATCGGAGAGACTACCCGCGGCTCTCACACCTGACATATTGAGCGAGTTGATGTTTTCTGGGCCATTAAAGGGTGTCATTCGTGGAAGACATTTTATTTACGATGAGAAGGTGATTCACACAGTGAAGTACTGGCTCCGCCTCCAGGGATGGAATGGTACTGACATGGCATACATGCCCTTGTTTTGCGCTGTAGGAAGGCCATAGAACGGGAGGGAAATAATGTGGGAAAATATGGTATGTAGATCAAACACCATTCTTTCGTGTGTGTCATTCTCATTATGTTCAATAAAGAATTGTTGAAGAAAAAAATGAGGTGCATTACTTTGTGGGCAACCGTCATACATATCCACCCTAAAGTCTATGTTATTGTCCGTAACGCTCCAATATAATTTCGCTACATGGTAGCACTAGACAGATAAGAAATATAGATGATCCAATGTCCAAGACTTGATTTCAGTTTAGTAGCACTTACGTGTTCCATCAACCACGAAAGTTATTATAAATGGTCTGCCATACTATGAATGATTTTCTTCTCAGTAATTTCTGCTAAAACTGTGTCCCCCATCTCGTATTGAATTGGAGTACCTTTCCACCCCTAATCTTCGATACAGGTTGAATATTAGAATCTCTTCTAGTCATTCAACTCACATTAGAACTGGTTCGCCATCTACCATCCTCCAACTATTTCTACTGGAGAGAATTTTGTGACAGTATTTGGTAGCTCATTCAATTCCTTTTCATATTATACAAGAAGTTCTATATGAATCTGGTATCTGTACCGATATCATTGGAGATCTTGCAGCTCTAGAAGAATGAAAGGCCTTGATAAACATAGTTTTTTCAACTTTCCCCATTGATATTTATCAACGCCTGTAAGCAGTTAAAGGTCTAGATTTCATTATAATTTCATACAAGAAGTTCTGTCACACTGAACATAATAGGTCAAACATTACCCGCTTAGCTCATGTAAGACTCTTTCAGAGGGATTAGTACCTCGAACTTAAAATAAGGTGAACGTTTGCTCAAGCTAGATATTCTTTGAAGCATTTGGATGTGCACTGTATTCTGTTGTCAGACAATTGTTTCCTAGTTCTATCGCTGATGTAAAATAATGTCTCTTAATTTAGTTATCATATTGTTGGTAACTTCAAGTCGATATAGTTCAACCAACGTAACTCAGTCTTCTAACAGAACAATATGCCATTCCTCCCTGACCTCGGAGTAGTGGACCAGATGTCCAGTGCCGATAACACCCATGCCCTGCTGATGATAATACGATATGGCATCTTCTGTACTCCAGTAGTCTGCAATTTACCTTTTAGACAAGTCTATCAAGATTTAATATATCTTTACTTGGGGACTAAAGTAATACTACTTATTCATATGCATGATCCATTTTTTAAGACCAGATTGTTCATAATGTATATTTACGTGCCAAGATAGTAGTTTTATGCTGTCATGTGGTAACCATTCTGGTGCATTGTTCCTCATGTGGGATAAGTTACCCTTGTGTAGTTCCCACTGGACACTGGCGATTGAATTGTTATGTTGCTAGTCATTAATTTCAATTCTTAAATGGACATATTGTCTTTGTTCCTTTTCTATATTGTATCATAGGATCCTATGTCTTATTCGTCGGTTAAGACATCAGTGAATAACATCCATGCTTCTAGAGAGAGCTGCAGGGTGTAAAAACTATAGAGGAAGACAGAGACTGGAATACATCCGTTAAAGATGGCACCTGCACACTACAATGCGATGCATCGTTCTGGAAACACCACTAACCCTCACTCTCTTTGTCGAGGTTTATAGAGAGAGTTCGATCGTTCCCAGCACCACTTCTTCAAGCAGAAGTGTCATTCGTGCAGGCCTACGCGCACCCAGAGCATGTGTGAAGCTCCTAGTTTCTCGGAGGCGTTGATACATCCTACCAAGTGTTTGGATCTCTGGACGCCTTTGGGCAGGGTATGCTCTTGTTACATGCGTGCAACCTCCCGTGCATTGGTGTCGGCCCTACCATACGTGAAATGCATATCTGCATACTCCTCGTTACCACCATCAGTTATACACACACCAAAAAATGTTTTGCATCACTTCGGTTCCGAGAGTTCCGGAACATGTACAGAGAGTTGGAATAGAGCTCATCATAAACATCATTCCCGCCCTTTTTGTTGCTAACAAAAACCACACTTTGTATGTTGTACCACCATACAGCGATACCTTCTGGTGGTCCAGATTTCTGCACATACCGGAACCTATAATACCCAGTAGCACGTCCTCTTGCATTGATGCATGCCTGCATTCGTCGTAGCATACTATCCACAAGTTCATCAAAGCACTGTTGGTCCAGATCGTCCCACACCCTCAGAGTGGTTGGTGCATCAGGTCGTCCATTAACAGCCCTTTTCAATGTGGATAAGCTTCATGTCTGGAGAACATGCTAGCCACTCTAGTCGATCGAAGTCGTTATCCTGAAGCAATTCATTCACAAGACGTGCACGATTGCGCGAATTGTTGTCCCTGAAGATGAATTCCTGGCCAATATGCTGCCGATATTGTTGCACTATTGGTCGGAGGATGGCATTCAGGTATCGTACAGCCGTTACGGCGCCTTCCATGAGCACCAGTAGCTTACGTCGGCTTCGCATAATGGCACCCCAAAACAGTACAGTGTGTCTAAGGCGTTCAGCCTGACCGTTTGAAGCCATATGTGACACTCATCGGTGAAGAGCACGTGATTCCAATCCTGAGCGGTCCATTCGACATGTTACTGGGCCATCTGTACTACGTCGCATGGTGTAGTGGTTGCAAAGATGATCCTCGCCACGGACGTCGGGAGTGAGGTTGCACATTATGAAGCCTGTTGCACACAATTTGAGTTGTAACACAACGTTCTGTGGCTTCACGAAAAGCATTATTCGACATAGTGGCTTTGCTGTCAGTGTTCCTGCGAGCGATAATCCACCGCGGTATTAGCCCTTTGGCGCTCTGAGTGAGGCATGTCATCGACAGTTCCTGTCTCTCTGTATCTCCTTCATGTCCGAACCACATTGCTTTGGTTCTCTCCGAGACGCTTGGACACTTCCCTTGTTGAGAGCCCTTCCCGGCACAAAGTAACAATGCGGACGCGATCGAAGCGCGGTATTTGCCGTCTAGGCATGGTTGAACTACAGACAACCCGATTCGTGTACCTCCTTACTGGTGGAAAGATCGGAACTGATCGGCTGTCCGACCGCCTCCGTCTAATAGGCGCTGCTAATGCTTGGTTGTTTACATCTCTGTGCGGGTTTAGTGACATATCTAAATAGTCAAAGAGACTGTGTCTGTGATACAATATCGACATATCCACAGTCAATGTCTATCTTCAGGAGTTCTGGGAACCGGGGTGATGCAAAACTTTTTTTCATTTGTGTACAGTATAACTGATGGTGCGCAAGCAACTGAAACGAGTGGTATTCTATGTACTGCACTGTCATATCTATTCTGTTTAAATTTCGACGTTTCGAAAACGTATACAGATACCATACCACATACCGGTATGCAACCATAAAGTCGCAATTATCTGGCAAACAGTTCGTTGTAGACCTATGTTTAGTGAGTCTTTCTAGCCTGTACTTTGAACAGTACGCGTGTATGATATTAAATATAAGACTGCTGGTTACTACAAAGCGATGGTTTGTGCCGGAAGAATGCAAATCGGTCGGTATCATGAAGATTATTTGGCAACGTCCTTTTCAGGTAGAGGCTTAACACGTCCCTGTTTCCAGGCTTTATGGAAAACACTTGTGGGCGCGAATTGGTTGAAGATACATGTTGTAGTGGGCAGTGGTGGATCAACAATAAGTGTCATCGTTTGGAATGTGACACTGTCGTATCCTGTAGATGCTCACTTGATGCACTTGATGGAAATTGGTATTGCCTTCAACATAATTAACACAAAATTTTTCGTGTCTGACGTTATTCATTCTCGTTCTATTTGCATGTGCAATGGGAAAGGAAATGACTAGTAGTAGGACAGAGTAAGTTTCACCACGTACGGTATGGTGGTTTGCGGAGTACGTATGTAGATGTACGAAAATAAAGATGAAGTAGGCAATACGTATAATTTGGTTTTGCCGTTCACTTGTGGTAGCAAGTAACGTGAAGTATCGGTTCAGTTCCTCGACTAGGGCCAAGGGATCAACTGCAGCTTTTACTTTTTCATAGGACAGGTCACTTGTGCCTGTTGTTGTTTAATGTGTGTTCATGCCTGAGTTTAGTATTTCTCAATGAGGTATTGCCTCTGTCCCATATCTTCTTGTACGCTGTATGATTACCTACTGCAGGGTGTAGTTTTTATGTAGTAAAGAATACACTTGAAAGGCGAGGGAAGGAATTGCCAAGTATACAAATATTTCTGTCGCTGACACAGATACAGAACTGGCCGTGCAAATTCCGACACAGGTAAAACCCAAACATGAAACGTGAGATGATGAATTGGCAGTGCAAATTACGACACAGTTAAATACAGTGCTTGAAATGCGCTACAGAGGCAGCATTACGAACTGTAGAACAGGTAAAAGGGTTAGCTGTGTGGGTAAATATTAGTTTATATGATATGTCTAAAGAAATATCAGACCTATGGGAGACCTACGTAAGTGTGTAACATGCGTGATTGACCATCAGCTGCTTTTTCATTTTAAACCGAAATATTGACCGGTTTCAGTCACAGACCATCTTCACGGATTAGATTTAAAATAGATCAACCCACGACATCAGACAGATGTGATGTTGTGTCTTGAATTGTTTTAACCCTGATCATTGAAGATGATGTGTAACTAAAACCACTCCGTATTTGGGTTTAAAATTGCTGATGGTCAAACATGGATTTATACATTACTTGACGGTTGGTAATAGTCACCTGCCAAAAATGTTTTACTTACATAGGTATGTGTGTTGAGATAGAGAAATTATGTAATGAAGTTCAGACGCTACAAACCATTAAAAATGCTATCGGAAACACCGTGCAGCAATTGTCGGCGACGGTAGAGAAACTGAAACTCGGACCAAAAGAAGTATTACGAGAATGCCTAGATCTTCAAGGAGACTAAATTACCAGATACTGTACTAGATAGCCAGACGATGAAGATAAAATTAATATGGAAGGGAAGTGGCTGTGCAGTGAGCAAGTGCAGAAGCATTCACTGAACACAGTGATTCACGTGAGGCTTTTCATATACAAGTAGCAAATATCAAGCGGCTATTGAAGCGTAATCTGCCACAATGACGAATCCACCATCACGTCTTGGACCTGCATCATGCTATCGCAGCTATGCAGAGCCCATGACGTTAGGCATCATACGTCACTACTTGTGCTCCTAATGTATCATAAACATCATTGGTCACGTCCCAACGAATTTGAGTAAGTCAGCGAAGTGCTACATATGTTAATCAACTGTGGCGCAGGGGGTGGGTGTGGGAGAGAGGTAGGTGAGTTCTCCTGAGCCGCTCTTCTATTGAAAGGGAGCCTCTAAAAGCATCACCACTTCCAGGTGTTGACACTAGAGAAAAAGTCTCCCCACCCAGTGCTGCACGTATTCTGGGCGACGGAACCTTACGGATGACGGAAGTCATTGAAAACTGTATTACTAACGGGCACTCTGAAAAGCTTTCAGGGCCCAATAGAGCTCACTATGAGATCCGAAACGTGTGCCTTATCCGGTGTTTAACCCTGAAGTGTGTAATCACAACCTGGGTACTTTATGGAAATAAATTGCCAGATAGCTGTTCAGACGATCCTAAAGGCTGAGTTGCCTGTCAGTATTCGTATCTTAAGGGAATTTTTATCAGTCCTGGATACAATACGTTTGATTCAGGAGGACGCCAAGATCTGTTCCAGCGAAAGTAGGCCACCGCCTGTAAATTGAGGACACTACAACAGTACTGCGGGTAATGGTGGAGACCATGGCAAAAGCGGGACGCCGGATAACGGAGAAGCAAATCAATACACAAATGTAAACGGGAAACCACCGGCAGTCGGAAAATAATAACACATTTGATAATTGTGTGGTATTGAAACATGGAAAGTGGGAAATCCGGAAAAGAAGAGAATAGAAGCATATCAGATGTGGTGCTACGGACGAATGTTGAAAATTACGTGGACTCATAACGTAAGGAATCAGAAGGCTGGCCAGAACCGGAGAGCAAAGGAATATGAGGTGAACACTGACAAGTGGAAGTGACGGGAAGGTAGAAGATCTGTTAAGACATTAGGGAATAATTTCCTTGGTACTAGAGGGTGCTTTAGAGGGAAAAAACTGTAGAGGAAAACAGATATCGGAGAACATAGAGCAAATCATTGAGGACGTAGGTTGCAAGTGCTACTCTAAGATGAAGATGTTAGCATAGGAGAGGAATTCGTGGAAGGACGCATCGAACGATTCAGATGACTGACGACCCAGCAAAAAATAAAGAAGAATAGATAGCATCAGGGGTACCGTTCCAGTCGGAATTGGAACCCTAAGTCACTGCCAACAAAATTATGAGAAACAGCGTCTTTATGACACTGGGAACCAGTGACGCGTAGGTCAGAGGCAATCATCCGTATAATGGGAGTGAACAGAGGCATGATGACGAAAGTTCACTCATTGGATACAACAGAACAGTCTTAACTTTCGCATAGTCCATGTGGCTGAAACACAGATTCCGAATACAACTGATCTAACAGACTACAGGCGACGTCATTAAGCTACTTGATGACAGTCGCAAATACTCTCTCTCTCAAACACACAACACACACACACACAACTCAGATATCTGCACAATCTATGGGTCAGTTACGTAATTAACGTCATAAGTATGACGGAAGGAGATGAAGAATCGCTTATACTGTTTAATATTCATCTTTCTTATTCCCGCGTTTCTGTTAGCTATGTACATTAGTCTCTATATCTTTTTCACGTACCTTATATTATTTTCTGTTTTACAACTTTGTCAGGCTAAAAGGGGAAAAAGTTGGTGACGAATTGTTAGGCAACGATGATCTAATACCAGTCGCTTCCTCTCGTGGTTTATTTCTTTAAATGAAACTAAATCTTCCCTGTGTTACTTGTAGCTGTCACTCTGCGGTAACCTATGTAGAATTTTCCTTAAGAACAGTATCAAGCTAATCGTTCACCCACCGTCTAACAAGTACATTTACCAATTCGCTCGATGCTGCGGTATAAAAAAATCTGAAGAGGAGCTTTGAGATAAAAATTTGCTAAGTGTTTGTTATTTTCCTCATCTTTTCTAAACTTAGACAATGTATTTCCCACTATTCTGTCCTGTATCTCCAATTAGGACTACTTCCTTATGAAAGCACTTAGTTTTAAAAAAGGAAAAAGCACTTCAGTACAGATTCCTATGTTAAGGGATTTGGTTACATGCACTCGTGTATCTACGAGAGTGTAACTACTAGCCGTGTTTTCGGTGGTTGCAAACTGAAGTGGTGTCACATTTGACGACGAGACGCTTGAATTGCTCACTGGAGAGACTGTTGAACAGAACATCTATTATAGTGTCACTAGGGGTAATTATATGATTGTATGTTGATTAGAGACTTAAGAGTAAAGTTTCGAAACAAGCAACCTACTTACTTTAGGATGTTGGCAGAAGACATAAATTACTCACTTTCAGTGAACGGATTTTACCTCTATGAAAATGTAATCCACTTGCTTATCTTCACTATTGTTAGACGTAAGCAGCAAGGTTAGCAATACATCAGTGTCTTGATTTCTCTGATACCCCCCAGTCTGTTACGTCTATTAGTCTTAGGAAGATATATCCCTCTCTATTTACGGAACCAATGGGAATGCTTCGATTGAGCCAGGTCTCCGATAGAAAGGGTCTGTTGTGGCTAAGGACTGATGGGTTTACAGCATTCGTTAGACAGCGGAGTAGTATCAGGAGAAATAATCGCACTAACCAGAGTTATAATAACCGCCATGCAACAGTATTAAATGCCCCAACATCGTGCAGCCCGCCTCCAGTGGTGTCGCGACAGGCGTGAATGGAGGGACGAATGGAGACGTGTCGTCTTCAGCGATGAGAGTCGCTTCTGCCTTGGTGCCAATGATGGTCGTATGCGTGTTTGGCGCCGTGCAGGTG
This sequence comes from Schistocerca cancellata, assembly GCF_023864275.1. Taxonomy (NCBI): domain Eukaryota; kingdom Metazoa; phylum Arthropoda; class Insecta; order Orthoptera; family Acrididae; genus Schistocerca; species Schistocerca cancellata. The sequence continues at coordinate 127,515,847 of NC_064631.1, forward strand.
AGCGCCACAATCAGGACTGCATACGACCGAGGCACACAGGGCCAACACCCGGCATCATGGTGTGGGGAGCGATCTCCTACACTGGCCGTACACCACTGGTGATCGTCGAGGGGACACTGAATAGTGCACGGTACATCCAAACCGTCATCGAACCCATCGTTCTACCATTCCTAGACCGGCAAGGGAACTTGCTGTTCCAACAGGACAAAGCACGTCCGCATGTATCCCGTGCCACCCAACGTGCTCTAGAAGGTGTAAGTCAACTACCCTGGCCAGCAAGATCTCCGGATCTGTCCCCCATTGAGCATGTTTGGGACTGGATGAAGCGTCGTCTCACGCGGTCTGCACGTCCAGCAAGAACGCTGGTCCAACTGAGGCGCCAGGTGGAAATGGCATGGCAAGCCGTTCCACAGGACTACATCCAGCATCTCTACGATCGTCTCCATGGGAGAATAGCAGCCTGCATTGCTGCGAAAGGTGGATATACACTGTACTAGTGCCGACATTGTGCATGCTCTGTTGCCTGTGTCTATGTGCCTGTGGTTCTGTCAGTGTGATCATGTGATGTATCTGACCCCAGGAATGTGTCAATAAAGTTTCCCCTTCCTGGGACAATGAATTCACGGTGTTCTTATTTCAATTTCCAGGAGTATATATATATATATATATATATATATATATATATATATATATATATATATATATATATATATATGGTGTGCCATTTAGCTTGACCACCCTAAATAACTGTTTGTGCAGATGCAAATTAAAAAATGTTTCAATCAATTGTTCTTTCTCGTCAGGGGACATTGCCTTCGTTGTGACATTGTTTTTTACAAAGATATCAAGAGCAGTAAGACTTTTTTAAATGGCACCTTGTACTTTTTATTCGGTAATTCATTTCCTCTCCTATAGACCTATTCAAAAAGGTATTACAGTGTACGATTCACTGAAACATAACGTTATTAATTACATAACGTAACATTGACTTGGAGCTCAGGATCACATAATCGTCCACTTGCTAGAGTTGTCAGAAAACAAATTAAAACCAAGTAAAATAATAAAAAAGTTAATTTTGACTCTCCTGTACCATTGCTCAGGAGTAGAACATTCATAGGTGCTCAGAGTCGTGACCCTCGTTGAATGAAAGAATTATTTACCGCTTCCAGTGTTGCTGCTCAAGAGAACTACAAGAAAGCATGATAGTTTCCTGCATGGCCTCTGGAGTTGTTAGAATATCGCGATAGACAACGTCTGTAAGGGGACATGTCCGCGAAAATTACCAAAAACGTAAAAACAATATCCTTGGTCTATAGAAAAGAGCATTTCATGCTGATTTCAAAAATGTATAGTTTATGGGCATTATAATTTTCCGTTAGTTTTAAAATTGAGGTTGATTGTAATGTTGCACGGGGGTCACCTCCATCTGTCAGTTTGAAGTGCGTCAGAATAAATGAAGGATCACTTTGCTCTTCCGTCCTTTCCGTCGTTAGTTACGGATCGTTATTGTTATTGTTGTTGTTGTGGTCTTCAGTCCAGAGACTGGTTTGATGAAGCTCTCCATGCTACTCTATCCTGTGCTAACTTCTTCATCTCCCAGTACCTACTGCAACCTACATCCTTCTGAATCGGTGTAGTGTGTTCATCTCTTGGTCTCTCTCTACGACTTTACTCTCCGCACTGTCCTCCAATACTAAATTGGTGATCCCCTGATGCCTCCGAATATGTCCTACCAACGTCAAGTGGGGCTACAAATTTCTCTTCTTCCGAATTCTATTCAATACCTCCTCTTTAGTTATGTGATCTACCCATCTAATCTTCACCATTCTTCTGTAGCATCGCATTTCGAAAGCTTCTGTTCTCTTCTTGTCCAGATTACTTACTTCCACACATGGCTACACGCCGTACAAATACTTACAGGAACGACTTCCTGACACTTAAATCTATACTCAATGTTAACAAACTTCTCTTCTTCAGAAACGCTTTCCTTGCCATTACCAGTCTACATTTTGTATTCTGTCTACTTCGACCATGATCAGTTATTTTGCTCCACAAATAGCAAAATTCCTTTACTGCTTTAAGTGTCTCATTTCCTAATCTAATTCCGGCAGCATCACCCGCTTTAATTCGACTACATTCCATTATCCTTGTTTTGCTTTTGTTGATGTTCATCTTATGTCCTCCTTTCAAGACGTTGTCCATTCCGTTCAACGGCTCTTCCAAGTCCTTTGCTGTCTCTGACAGAATTACAATGTCATTGGCGAACGGCAACGTTTTTGTTTCTTCTCCATGGATTTTAATACCTACTCCGTATTTTTCTTTTGTTTCCTTTACTGCTTGCTCAACATACAGATTGAATAACATCGGGGATAGGCTACAAGCCCGTCTCACTCCCTTCCCAACCACTGCTTCCCTTTCATGCCCATCGACTCTTATAACTGCCATCTGGTTTATGTACAAATTGTAATCAGCCTTTCCCTCCCTGTATTTTACACCTGCCACCTTCAGAATTTGAAAGAGAGTATTGCAGTCAACATTGTCAGAAGCTTTCTCTAAGTCTACAAGTACTAGAAACGTAGGTTTGCCTTTCCTTAATCTATTTTCTAAGATAAGTCGTAGGGTCAGTATTGCCTCACGTGGTCCAACCTCTCTATGGAATCCAAACTGATCTTCCCTGAGGTTGGCTTTTACCAGTTTTTCCATTCGTTTGTATAGAATTCGTGTTAGTATTTTGCAGCCGTGACTTATTAAACTGATAGTTCGGTAATTTTCACATCTGTCAACACCTGCTTTCTTTGGGATTGGAATTATTATATTCTTATTGAAGTCTGAGGGCATTTCGCCTGTCTCATACATCTTGCTCACCAGATGCTAGGGTTTTGTCAGGGATGGCTCTCCCAAGACTATCAGTAGCTCTAATGGAATGGTGTCTACTCCAGGGGCCTTGTTTCGACTTAGGTCTTTCAGTGCTCTGTCAAACTCTTCATGCAGTATCCCATTTCATCTTCATCTAAATCCTCTTCCATTTCCATAATATTGTCCTCAAGAACATCGCCCTTGTATTGACCCTCTATATACTCCTTCCACCTTTCTGCTTTCCCTTCTTTGCTTAGAACTGGGTTTCCATCTGAATCATGCAGGTGGTTCTCTTTTCTCCTAAGGTCTCTTTTAGTTTTCCTGTAGGCAGTATCTGTCTTACCCCTAGTGATATGCGCCTCTACATCCTTACATTTGTCCTTTAGCCATCCCTCCTTAGTCAATTTGCACTTCCTGTCAATCTCATTTTTGAGACGTTTGTATGTCTTTTTGCCTCCTTCATTTACTGCATGTTTGTATTTTCTCCTCCCATCAATTAAACTCAGTATCTCTTCTGTTACCCAAGGATTTCTATTAGTCGTCATCTTTTACCTACTTGATCCTCTGTTGCCTTCACTATTTCATCTTTCAATGCTACCCATTCTTCATCTACTGTATTCCTTTCTCCCATTCCACATGTGTATTCTAGAAGCCACTGACTCCTAGAACCAAGGTATATGCATGTCTAGAAGGCTATGTTTCGAATGTACACAAAGATATGAGAATATATGATTTCTGAATTTCATAAGCGTGTGGTTTTATAGTCATTGTGTTATGTTTTGTTTCTCTGTGTGTGTGTTTCCTGTGCTACAAATGCTGACAGTAAAGAAATTTTCCCCCAAACGAACGTTCAGTGGAAACCAGTCCCAAATACAACCTTATAATACACATCAGTTGCTTCAAAAGTCGCTCGTGCGAACTGTGTCTACAGGCAGTACTTCTAGACGTAAACTTTCGCTTTCTGGATGTAATCAGAACAAGCCTAGTTGTATTACGAGAAGAAATAACGACTGAAATTTTATTGTGAACCTAAATATGCTGTCAACACTTTTGAAGAGTGATGTGAATGGTATGTACTGGAATTCTGAAGGTAGTATTGCCATATAAATATTCAGCTTGCTTATTCAATATGGCATATTGGAAGGGTAGGGAGAGCTGCACAGGCTTTTTGTCCAATGATGGATTTGCCTCCACCTCCACTGTGGTTTGACAGATACAATAGATCAAACAGAATGGTTTATGTGATGTAAGTGAACATTCAATGAAAACAGCAGCAGAAGAATCATTAGCCTTGTCTGAGAATACAGACATTGTAGCAGCATTTGGTGGATCTTGGCAGAAGAGAGGTCATACTTTTCTGAATGGGGTTGTAACTGCCACATTTATCGAAATTGGGTAAGATACTACATTATGAATGTATAACAAAGCACTGCCAGGGTTGTTCAAATAAATTTATTTAGACCCCTGTTTGTGTAAAGAACTCTAACGGCCCAAGTGGAAACATGGAAACGAAAGGAGTTCAAAACATTTTTAGAAGATCAGAGGTCAGTCTTTGTGAACTATGTATTTTACCATGGGGATGGTGACTAAAGCACACACTACTGGTGTTACTGACAGACGATATGGGACACTCGGACAGAATAGGTTGAACGTGTTGGTCATGTACAAAAAAGAACAGGAGCTGAGCTGAGAAAATTATCTAAGGACTTCAGTGGAAAAATACTGTCAGACGGAAAACATATAGGTGGTCTAGGCCATCTTACAGGAAGTGAAGTTGATTCTTTGACTCCGTGTTGTGGACCAGCAATAAGGAGAAATGTAGGAGATTTGGAGAACATGAGACGAGCTGTTTGGGCAACATGGTTTCACAGAGTGTCAACAGATGAAATACCACACCATGGTTTTGTGTCCAAAAGGGGACGATTCGTTGTGTAAGTACTGGTTGCGCAATGCTACAGGCATACCATACACATGCAAACATTCCTTATCAGGCAGTTAGACCTCTATATAGAGACCTGGCAAATAAAAATCTACTTAGGAAATGTATGAATGGTCTGTCGCAGAATGCAAATGGAGGCTTCGACAGCTGTATACGTGAGAGAATGCCAAAAACTGTATTTGTTGGGCCCACAGTGCTGACGATTGATATAATGAATGCAATAATAATATTCAATGATGGTGCAATTTCAAGGATCATCGTTATGAAGAAATTGAACATCCTGATGGGAAGGAATATGGCTTCAGCTCTTAACTGCTAATGATAAGCGGTTGTTAACTGAAGGAGCGACAACTGCAAAAGCTGCTAGCAAGGAGTCAAGAATAAATAAAAGAATGAAGAGAATGCGTATGGAGTATAAGGAATCAGGAGGAGAACTGGAGTATACAGTTGGGATGTTATAAGCGAGCGTAGTGGTAAGTTAATAAATCTGTAAATCTTCTTTTACGATATACGGAAAACTTGAACTTCCCTCATTCAGGAACACTTTACTCCTAAATGACTGAAGCTAAACTCACAAAAATTGGTACAGAAATTTAGAATGACCTCTACCTCCCTTAAATACTATTTTCTGAAAAATTTATAACATTATGGTCATGTCGAAGATATTTGAGCTACATTGTCAAATATTTTTGTTGTAATAAAATAAATTGGTTGTCTCTTTGACAGATGACCATCAGGGAAGGAAATTGGAGGCATAAAACACTTATGTGAATGTTGCCTGTAATCTCTTTTTCCAAGCAGTGCAGTCAGTGGTACCAAATAAAATGTTACCGCAGTGAAATAGTGATCCGTTTTTATACTATTATAAATATTATGTTATATAATGAACTTCTCAATGATTTATTTGGGAAATGCTTGACCATAATTGTGTGTAACAATATTGAGCTATCTTTCATTTATTTATCAGTTGCACTATGAGAGTGAATGTGATGCTAAAAATTCATCGCCAAAGAAAAAAGTCCAGAGAATTTAAATCGGGAGACCTAGCAGGCCAAGTACCTGTTCCTCCTCGACCAATGCGTCTGGAGGGTTAACTTCTGTTCAAAACACGCTATGCACGCAAGGCATTATGTGCTAGACATCCATCGTGTAGAAACCACAAAAACATTCTGGTTTCCTAATCCTTTATTTACTTAATCAGTTGTCCAAGTGCCAATAAAACCTCTTTCATATTATTGTGATTACATTTATTTATACTTTCTTCTGCACATTTTATACACAATGGAAACAACGGTTATTCGTTTTCACTGAGTTATATACAGGGTGGGTCACCTAACATTGCTGCTGGATATATTTCGTAAACCATATAAAATACTGACGAATCGATTCCACAGACCGAACGTGAGGAGAGGGACTAGTGTAATTGGTTAATACAAACCATAAAAAAATGCACGGAAGTATGTTTTCTAACACAAACATAGGTTTTTTTAAATGGAACCCCGTTAGTTTTGTTAGCACATCTGAACATATAAACAAATACGTAATCAGTGCCGTTTGTTGCATTGTAAAATGTTAGTTACATCCGGAGATATTGTAACTTCAAGTTGACGTTTGAGTACCACTCCTCCGCTGTTCGATCGTGTGTATCGGAGAGCACCGAATTACGTAGCGATCCGAGACTGGAACAGCACATTACGTCCACATGCTAACACCTTTTCATTGGTCTTTTTCACTGACGCACATGTACATTACCATGAGGGGTGAGGTACACGTACACACATGGTTTCCGTTTTCAATTACGGAGTGGAATAGAGTGTGTCCCGACATGTCAGGCCAATAGATGTTCAATGTGGTGGCCATCATTTGCTGCACACAATTGCAATCTCTGGCGTAATGAATGTCGTACACGCGGCAGTACATCTGCTGTAATGTAGCTGCAGGGTGCCACAATACGTTGTTTCATATCCCCTGGGGTTGTAGGCACATCACGGTACACATTTTCCTTTAACGTACCGCCCAGAAAGAAGTCCAGAGGTGTAAGATCAGGAGAACGGTCTGGACAATTTATGCGTACTCCACGTCCTATGAAACGCCCGTCGAACATCCTGTCAAGGGTCAGCCTAGTGTTAATTGCGGAATGGGCAGGTGCACGATCATGCTGATTCCACATACGTCCACGCGTTTCCAGTGGGATATTTTCGAGGAACGTTGGCAGATCATTTTGTAGAAACGCGATGTATGTTGCAGCTTTTTGGGCCCCTGCAATGAAGTGAGGACCAATGAGGTGGTTGCCAATGATTCCGCACCATACATTTACAGTCCACGGTCGCTGTCGCTCTACCTGTCTGAGCCAGCGAGGATTGTTCATGGACCAGTAATGCATGTTCCATAGATTCACTGCCCCGTGATTTGTGAAACCTGTTTCATCGGTAAACAGGTAGAACTACAACGCATTCTCTGTTAATGCCGAGTGACAGGATTGCACGCGATGATTAAAGTCATCACCATGTAATTACTGATGTAGCGACACATGAAACGTGTGAAAGCGGTGACGATGCAGTATGCGCATGCCACTACTTTCACTCAGTCCACCGGCTCTCGCAATGTCCCGTGTACTCATGTGTGGGTTCATGGCTACAGCAGCTAACACACCAACTGCACCCGCTTCTCCTGTGACGGGCCTGTTACGGACCCGTTTGCGTGCTACGATCATACCTGTTGCATACAGTTGGCGGTAGATGTTTTGCAATGTGTGGCACGTTGGATGCTCTCTGTCAGGGTACTGTTCTGCATACACCCTGCAGGCTTCAGCTGCATTTCGTCGACACTCGCCATAGATGAGTATCATCTCCGCCTTTTCGGAGTTCGAATACACCATGGTCACAGTTCCTACAACACTACACTATCACAGACGTCTGGTAACACGGTGTACTACAGTTCGTCTGCGTGCGGAGACGAATGCAGAATAACAATAGCAGCAAGCGCTACATGCGGACACTGCGACAGCTAGACCAAACCACAACAGTGCACTACAGCCACACTCGTAAGCACGGTCGTCATCGTAAACATGTCCCTGCAGATGCTGCTCGCCGACCGTGGCCCGTGTTTGTTACAACACGCAACTGAACGTCGGAGGTTTCAAGCGTCAACTTTAGGTTACAATATCTCCGGATGTAATTAACATTTTACAATGCAATAAACGGCACTGATCACGTATTTGTTTATATGTGCTAACAAAACTAACGTGGTTCCATTTAAAAATACGTAGGTTTGTGTTAAAAAACATACTTCCGTGTATTTTTGTATGGTTTGTATTAAACAATTACACTAGCCCCTCTCCTCACGTTCGGTCTGTGGAATCAGTTCGTCAGTATTTGTTGTGGTTTACGAAATATATCCAGCGGTAACGTTAGGTGACTCACACTGTATATACTAGTAAAGCTGAATGGTACAACTTTCTAGGTGATAATACTTTACATTTTATTAATTGATACCATTTTTACTGTAGCATTGAGGTTTATATATTTCTGTAGGATGACATACAGGATAATAATCATAGTACTGTACAGTTGGATAAAGACTACAAACATCAGTATTTGTTATTTTAGTATTAACACCATCAGGTTTTGCTTTAATTTGTACGACCACCATAAAAAGCATTTCTCGGATTCAAAGGCTCCATAATTTCAAGTAGCTGTTTCATTTTCTTAAGTTTTTTTTGTATTCATCTGATTTAACCCAATCGTATTCCCACATATCTACCAGATTGTATCCAGCTTTTGGAGTGTTTGTACTTCCTGTTAAAGTGAAATGATAATGAAATTGACACCCTAGCTGCAAACAGGTGTTGATATATTTCATTCGGGACATGTTGAAAATGTGCCCCCCAACCACGAATCGAACCTGGGATCTCCTGCTTACATGGCAGATGCTCTATCCATCTGAACCACAGAGGGCACAGAGGATAGTGCACCTGCAGAGACTTATCCCTTGCAAGTTCCCTGTGAGACCCACATTCCCAACATGTCCACTCCACAACGTAGTGCGCCTAAAAGATGCTTGCCCATCATACTCATTACTAATGGTAGATTAATCTACCAAGCCCCTTAAGAGTTCGGTCAGGGTGTGCTTTGGCACTTGTTAAAGTCTCCTGATATAAACCATCCATTGACTCTTGATTTTTATTGTTTATTGTTTCATTTTCATAACCTTTTTTACAACCATGTCAAAAGCATCAATGATATTGATAAAAGTATTGGTTTCTTTATCAAAGCCATCTACTTTTGCTCCAGCTATATTTATTTCACCACCATTAAGAGCATGTTGAATATTATCATTATTTTAACTATTTAACCATGCTATAGATTCTTTACTATAAATCGCTTTTTGCTCTTTATCTATTACTGCAATTATTCTACTAGGTAAATATTTCGATGAATATATAGCTATACAAACTGAAGCAATTGTTAAATAACAGAGTGGATCTATGTTAGAAATTTGTAGAAACTGTTGTCTTAATTGAATCCAACCTCTTCTTAATATACCTACATCAGAATTACAGTATTCATTAATCTGTTTTCTCATATTGAAAACATAATTTTCTTTGACATTTTGACTATGTCATTTGAGAAACTATTGTCTATCATTTGGTTTCATTGTATCAACACAATAATACTCGATATCAGGAATCGGCCCTATGTAATTTTCATTTCCTTGTGTATTGTTAAATTCGGAAAGTAACCTTTATTTAATTCTTCCAAATCAAATGTTTTTGGAAATTGACAAAGTTTTCCTTGTACAAAATTACTACTATCTATAATTTTCAAACCTAATTGCTTTATTTCTAAGAACATTAATTTTGTATCTGTGTAGATGGCATATGGCTTTTATTATTTTTGCACCACAATACTTAAAAAAACTGTGAATCATAACTTTTAGTATAATGAGTTATAAACGTATAATCTTTTTGTTTATTAGATATCATCCACTTGTAGAAATCATCATTTGCCTTAAATCTATAAGCAGTATCACCATTAAATTATGTACTGTTATCAGATTCGGATTATCTGTTCCTGTTTCTTGATCAGCTTCATAATCAAACCACATACATTTTTCTGTCTAAGAACAAACAATTTTCATTGGTTTAGCATTTTCACATGATTTGAATTCTTTGCCTATAACTACATTATAGGATTCTTCACATCGAAAAACATAGTTATTTTTCCTTTTGCCATTAAAATTACAGTTTTTTCATACAATTCTGACATCCTTGGACTTTATATTTGTTACCTCCATTATAAGTTATGCTTTTACACATTCGGCAACTTTATATTGCATGTAACACAGATGTGTTATAATTTCAACTTCTAGATCAAAATTTCTACATATTTCAGTCCCATTTATGTTCTACTCATCACAAACCAATCATTTTACACTCTTCACATTTATATACTGTATCAAAAAACATTTTGATGTTTGTTTAAACATTCCTGATTATAAAAATAGCTATTACATTTTTCACAATATACTTTATTTTCTATTGTATGATGTTTCTTGCTATTGCATAACATACACATTTTTCCTTGCTTTTTACATTTACTTCGATTTTTGTTTTATATACTTTGTTACATTTACCACAATAGTAAGGTGATCCTAAGAATGCTGATGTGATGTTAATTACATCAAAATGGTTGTGATATTTATACAAATATAGTTCCATTTCGTATCACCTCCATGTTAGATAACTGAGTTGAAATTTTCAGTACATAAAATATTTATTTGAATATCTAGTAATTCTTCAACATGTCTAATATCCTCTAGTGCAAATCCTTCTTCATTATATTCTTCTAATTGGTTAGTTCTTTTTGTAATTTATATTTATCTCCTACTCTAATTTTCTTAATCTCTCCGGCAGTTAATTCTCTACCTAAGATACAATCTGTATAATATGTTAATGCAACTATTATTGCTTTAGGACAACATAAATTATCATTATTATTAATTCTTGTAATAGATCTTTTAGTTCTTTTTTCATCAGCTAAATTTTTATATTTTACTGCCTTTACTACCTCTAGGAATTGCTAACATTGAATATTAATAGAGCTGTCTGCTATATCAATAGCCTCATCAGATGTTAATACACCTCTGACTCTATAAAACAAAATTTGAACAGCTTGTTTAGTATTATTTGAGGCTTAATATCCTATAGATATTGTATAATATATATTTGGATTTTTTACTGTTATATTTAGTTTATCTCCATCTCTAAAATTAGTTCTTATTTTACCCACATGAGCCACAGAATTAAGTGCTTTTGTTATATAATCTGTTTTTTCATTAATTGTATTCAGTTTACTAACATGATCATCATTAAATTGTGATCTCATTTCTTTAATTTCAAATACATCTTTTTTAATCATTTATTTCTTCCCCAAATGGAAATAATTGATCAAATCTAGCTATTTTCTCCTTCCTTTGTGGCTCTGATTTCTCAAAGATTTCATCATGAATTTGTAACAGTAGTTTATATTAGGTAGTCATTATGATTTTGATATAGGTTGCAGAAAGAATTTATTTTGAAAAGGAAATTCATGCAACATAATTAAATTAAGTAACTCTGATATCTTTAAATTCCTATAGCATTTAATACCAAGACTTTTCACTAAATCTTTGAGATTAGATATACTCATACTGCTAGTTGTAGTTGTAATTGATCTTCCATTTTCAATAATGTATCAATTAATTTTTCTGTAATCTGGAGTATCCATTAAGATTTAAACTCTTAGCTAAAGGTTTGAGCCATTTAATCTTCATTTCAGACATACTCATTTAGAAGGGGAAAAATACTATGTTTTGTTGTCTATATTTGTTGTCTATTTATACATATAACCATTATTCAGAATTTTTTTCTTCATTAGTTTATTTTGAATTAATGACCTTTCATGGCTTGTACGTTCACGCTCACATGCAACTATTTCTACTAATTTATAACTATTTTTCTCATAATATCTTTTAGCATAGAAAAAAGCACATTGATTACACATATTACGATGTCCACTTTTTTGAAATTTATCCAAAAGAAATTCATCAATATTTTTATCAATTTTTGATTGACTGCATCCCTTCATTGTATCCATATATTGTACTTAAAAATCTATATCATGAGTTTCATTAGTCGTGTCTACATACTAACAAATTCTAAAATTATTTTGTTGTCAAAAATTTTTGATAAAAGCTTCAAGTTTACATAAGACATTTGTCAGCCTCATTTATTAATAAAAAAAATCTGTACAATTCCACAAATTTAAAGATTCTCAATATGGTCTTACAGGGCAAGGGGTCTAGGACCCTAAAATATTGAAAAAATAACTTAACACTATATTATAGATACGATTTCAAAAAGAAAAAAGCTTATACAGAATTAAAGTGTAACCAGCAGTTACACTTACATCCAGACACAAATTTTTAAAAATTTTTATATATGTAAATGGAGCCAGTTGCAAGTACATCAAATGCTGTAGCACCTACGATGGAAGTATTTGAACTAATTCAGAATAATAAGCCGTTATACAACAAAAAAGCAAATATGTGTTATTATTCATAATGATAAAGAGCGTTTGTTTAAAGGTAAAGATGTTGCTGAAATATTAGGGTATAAAGATACTAAACAAACTATTAGGAAAAATTTTGATAAAGTTGATAGTATTATAATAGAAAATATCAAGAGTGTCTTTGAGAACCTAATGAAAAATAGTCAATATTTATTAAAGAATCTGATTCATATTCACTTATTTTTTCATCTAAAAAAGAAAAGGCTAAAAAGTTTAAAATATGGTTAACTAGTGATGTTTCACCATCAATAAGAAACTATGGTGAATATAAATTGCAAAAAGAAAAAGAACAACTAGCAATAGAATTTCAGTAACTACAAGAACAACTACAAGAAAAAGACATTGAATGCTTGAAGTTTAATACTATGATATCTGATGGAGTAGAAACGAAGAAATATCAGATTATCAACACTGCTACATCCAAATAGTATGCTAAGATAAACTATTTTAAAGTTGGAGGTGTATTGTCTGAAAATCATCTCTCAGAAAAATTATAGCTTACAATAGTGGAAGACCTAAAGAAGATAAATATTTCATGTGAGAAATTATGAATGTACAGATTAAAAATTAGTAGAACAAATGATTTAAGTTTATTTTGGTGTGCACAGATGATAAAAGTAAAGAAATGTATAATATACTAATATACACTTCAACAGTCTATCTCATATTGTTGACATATTATGTACCCAATCCTGCAATATTATTAATGATATAAATGAGAAGAGAAAAAATATTTATGAAGAGCTTCAGACTAAGCCTTCTAAGGAATTTGAACTCACTTTAATTGAGAAAGAAAATGAGCCATTTGTACTAGACAAGAAGAACTTCAAGAAATTATTATTGCTGTGTACAATATAATGGTGAATAAACTGAATGTAGCTAGAAAAACTCTAGAAGAATTAATCGAATGAGGAAGATATAAAATTAAAGGAGAGAGAAATATATGGAAAGAGGCGAAGGGCACATTAAAAAGAATTAATTCACAAATCTACTTCAAGTACGAGTAGTTTGTTTCTTAAAAGTATTCATAAAAAATACATACTTCATCACCATTGAAATCAAATACATAATTCTAAGACTCATCTGAGAACTGATTTATGAATATAAATACATCATCATTAGGATTTCAAATAGAAAGAAAAAGTTGAAGTGCAAACTTCTTCATTTATATATATTAATAAAGGACATTATCTATATTTACCTACCTATTAGGTGTATTATCAAATCCTAACCACTTTACATATACTTTATCACCTTTTTGCCGCAACAACTTTTCAATAAGATATCCATCTGGATCCTTTGTTTTATGTAATTCTTGTTCATAAAAATTTCCTTTAACATCTTTCAACTTGTATGTAATAGGAACGAATATATAACATTTTCAATTTCAAATACATCTGTAGACCAATTAGCAGCAATTCCTTTTTCAAAAATACCTTTTAGTTTACTTATCCTTGGTTTATCACCAATAGAATACTTTGCTTTAGTTGGGTTCCTAATAACCATTGCATTAGGTTCATAATTTTTCTCATTAGCTTCTGTTGGTTTCATTTTTGTAGTTGAATGTTTCGTGTTGTTATATTTATCAATCAATTTTAAATCAATTTCTATCCACTCAATGTTACCTTTAATAGAAAACATTTTCCACATTTTTTTTCATTTAATGTCCTGTTACGTATTGCAATGACAGATGCTTTTATTTCAGAATATCTTGAATAATGGTTAACATTGTATATTTTCAGTAAAACTTGAAAATCTTTATTACAGAATTTTTTCCCATTATCGGTTTATAAGGTTTTGGAGCTCTACTTCTAAATATTTTTTCAAAAGCATCAGTTATATTTTTATCTTTTTATCTTTAATAGCTGAGGCATAATTAGAAAAAACATCAATTAAAGTTGACAAACATCTATATCCTTTTTATTTTCGGTATTCCTTTTAATTTTCCTGAATCCATTTCAACTAAGTCATTTGCCATAAATCATCTATTCCAAAAGTTACAACTTTTCTTCTATTATCATTTTTTCTTATCAGTTTATGTAATTCATTAATTATGTCTTCCTTATGAACGATTTGAAATTTTTTGGTTTATTGGGTAACTTGTCAATCTTGAATACACTACAAAAGGATTTAATTTTCATTTTTTAACAAATTTTTCTATATCAAAATTACATAATGCATTAGGACACTTACAATTATTTTTTGCAACGGTTTTTTAACCCAGTACCTTTCTTTTTTAAATTTCAAAATTAGGTCTCTTTTGCTCTAATTCTTCAGCACCTTTTTTCCTGTTCATCAAAGCATTTGCAACTGCTGCAGCACCACCTTCTAATGTACCAATAGTAGCTACATATGGTAATACTGCTAAAAGTAATGGTAGAAAACCACCTTCGTGTTTATTTAAACCAGATCCTTCATTTTTTTGTTAGATATTCAATAGAATTTTTCACAACAGGAGTTGCTAATGTTATCAACAAATTTTCACCAGATTTCTTACCTCTCTTTCTTTTTTAAGCTTCAGTTAAATACTGCTCAATACTGTACAGTTGATCATTATTAGCTTTAATTTCAATTGCTGTTGGTTTAATTTTACCACTAGGTAGCAATTTGTAAACAATGTCAGAGGTACTCATTTTTATAATCAAAAATCATAAAACCCATCAATTGTCATCACGGTCAAGTCCCATTCCTAATTTTCTTTTCCACACATTATTCACCTAACAGCTCTTGTTGCTAATTTATCACCAAGTGATTCATCAGAACCATACATTCTTTCTTTTGCATGTAATTGAAGCTGTTTATCGGCATATGTCTTTTTTCTAAATCTTCATTATCTCTATAGGCATATTATGTTGTTTGTGAGCTTCATCTAATGGATTAATTCCTTTATCTCCTCTAGATAATCTTTGATATAATTTTGTATCTGGACCACAATAATTATATCCTGGAAGATACATTTAGAATGGAAGTTTGTTAATTAATGTGTTTACTATTCCTTTACCATATTTTTCACTTTCCCAAAATGTATATGGTAGGTTATTCAAAAATCGAATTAAGTATGGTATACCATTTGGATTGTTAATAATAAAATCACAGAATATGTTTTTTATCATCTGTACTATGCCAACTTTTGATTATGATAGTTTTTATTTCCAGCCAATTATTCTCTGTGGATAACTGTCAATCTATCGCTTAAATCTCTAATATTATTCATCCAAACATATTCTACTGGTTTTTATGTATATTTCTTTATTAAAGCTTTACCCATTTTCTCAGCTGAACTTATTTCAGAATCTAATTGTGATCGTCTTAATTTTAGAAAATAAACATTAACAATTTCTTTTACCAAATCTTTGTACTAAACACCTCTACTTTACTTTATTTTATTTGGATTATTGTCAGAATACAAAGCTCCTGACTTATATAATATATGTGCGAAATTTGATAAATCAACACCAACAAATTTTTCATTCATATCACTATAGTAATCAGCTTTTTAGTTAAAAGGTTCATTAACCCATCTGTACTTTCCTATATCTTTCATCAATTTTTAATTTATCACCAAAAATTCAACTGGCAAATTACCAACATATTTAAATGTACCAACAGGTCTCAATCCGAAACCTTTATCTTCACTACAATTTATATACTTCAACATTCTTCCACTAACATTTATTTTTTAACATCATTGCCATACTCGTTTAATTTTTTTCTATTTACTTCATATTTTTCTTGTTCATATTTATTGAAGGCATATTGAATTTCTGATTCACTTAATGTGAGGTCATACTGACCAGGAATGTCATCAGACCAATCTCAAAAGTCATCTACATCATGATGATATGGAATCACTTGTTTTTCTACTTCTCTGTTTTTTTCAATATGTTTCCAAATATTATCACCTAATCCTTCAATTCCTTGTTTAATTTGTTCTATTGCATCAATAACAGGCTGATCTTCCTTTCTGGATTTTTCATATTCTGCATGTGGTTGTTTTTTCAATTTTTAAAATTCTTCTCATAATTGTTCTTGCTTCTTTTCATTTCGTTTATCTTGTATAACAAGCTGTGGATCGTATTTTGTAAACATTAATATAAGATAAAACGTTTATGTTTATGTTTAACGTTCATGTTTATGTTCAAGGGTAGCAATTTGTTACCATTGTGTTATTATGAAATGTTTAATTTGTGCTCTGTATTTAGCATCATTTGCATTATGTGTCATGTCTATTGTTATAAGACTGAAATCATCATTCCAATATTTACTACACATTTATTTGAAATCATCAAATTTCAAATCACGACCCACAAATTCACAATTAATATAATGTAAATTTGTGTGATCTTGCCTAAAACTATTTTAAAAAATGACATGATCTCTGACAAGCTGTTTTGCTATTTTCAAGTATGTTTGAGTTAAATAAAAGCAGTCTATTTCCCTATGTCTACCTTTAGTAAAATATTCTCTTACAATATCTTGATTTTCCACTATAAAGTCGTCAAATACTACAGCTGCATTGTCTTTAAACTCATCTAATGGTATAAGTTCATCATTGTTACTAATATATTAAGCTATCTCAGTATCTAATTTATCTTCCAATTTTTTACACTTTTTAATAAATTCTTGATACTTTAATGGATCTATGTTTTTTGAACAAATGTATAGATCATTATTTTTTTAAATTTAACCATTCTGTTGCTGAAACATAACTATCGATCAATAATGTTGTTTTACCACATCCACTAGGTCCAATAATAGCGCATTTAGTAGAATTAGTAATAATTTAACACGTTTATTTTTTGACTTCTTTTCTCAAATTCTTATTTTTGGATCTCAATCTGTTTTTATTTAATTACCAATAAATGAGTAGAAAATAGTTCAAATGGCTCTGAGCACTATGGGACTTAACTGCTGTCACCTAGAACTTAGAACTACTTAAACCTAACTAACCCAAGGACAGCACACACATCCATGCCCAAGGCAGGATTCGAACCTACAACCATAGTGGTCTCATTGTTCCAGAAAGTAGCTCCTAGAACCAAAATAATAGAACTTAGTGACAATCCATGAGAGTTCAATGAAAGATTAACTGTACCTATAAGAGATAGATTTAAAAGTGTAGCATTAGTTGGAATTTATACTACAATTTTAACTCCAAATGTTACAACAAAAAGTAATAAACTATATTGCAATGATGAAACAATAATAATTACAACTGGTCAATATACTTTGAAAAGTCTAGAGAAATGTATCCATTCAAAAAAGCCTAATATACATATTAAAGCTGATGAGTTGTTAAACAGAGTTACAATTGAAACCGATGTTAAATTGTATATGGATTTAAATGACAGTATTGGAAGTGTGCTTGGCCTTAGTAACCAAATTCCTGAGACTAATAAATAGACTGTTGCTAACGATGATCCAAAAATTATACCATTTGAATTAATAAATATAAATTTTAATTTACCTGATGGAATGTATTTAAAGCATAATGATCATTGTCATCATGAAACAAATATTAGTGTTTCATTTAAGCTGAAAGTAGAGTTTGTGCACCTATTATTTATGAGCCGTATTGTCTTTTATTTCTTCCAATTCATGATATAATTCAGGATTTAGTTGTAACTATAACTGATGAAAATGATGATGTGATCCATTTCAATGGTGCTAATGTAACAGTTATTTTAGAGATGAAATGAGATTTTTATTCTTTTTATATGAACAAGATTGAAAGCTATCAGTATTACTTATTTCCTGTGAATGAGAAAACCAAAAATATCCTGTATGTTCCTGGCAAGAATACAGAAATGAATACTCATATTGGAGATGGATGGGTACATCCTAATAATCCTCAGTTATACACGAAGTTCACTATTATTGGAACTGATGGTAGTGATTATCCAACATATGATAGAAAATCCAATAAAAATTGATTGACAACTATGTTACTAAACTATTTGACTTTATAACCATAAAAAAGGAAAATAATATTTCATTTCATTATCTGTTTTATTGAATTTACCATTTTCTGTTATCAATACAATATGTATGGAAGGATATATACTTCATAATGGGAAAAAGAAGAAAGGAAACAAATGAAGTACTATATCCGCTAGAAATGCTTGATGGATTTTTCAAAGATTACAAAGAGACAATTTGGGAAGGTGACATTACCGCGATTTTTACATGGTGTTCCAGTGCAAAAATTTGTATTCTTAGATGGGCTGATGTTAATAATGCTGGTGTTGAAATAAAGGTTTGAGGCATGGTAAAAATCGCTGTTTTGAAGAGCGTGCCGCAGCTTGTAGTGTGAAGCAGTCCCACTCCGATTCTGGTGGTAGCGCCACTGTGGCAGTCGCAGCTTTGGTGTCTCCTTCTGGTGAAAAAAGGGAATGGTTGCCTGTTCACATGTATTTAAGGGACGGTTTGAGGTCGCCAGTTGGTCAGTTGGTCGGCCGGGTCAGTGCGGGGCACTCAGTGTCTGTCTGTCGTCCGGAGTTCTATTATGTCTTAGGCCGCCTGTCAGCTCGAGTTTGCTCAGGCAATGGTCAGAGCCAGTTGGACCGAGCAGTTGGTCAGTTGGAGTGAGTCTGGGTCAGTCTCATGTCACCACTTGCTGGTCTGTCTCTCGTTCACATTTGTGTGGCGGTTAGTGTCTGTCATCAAAGTGCTAGAATGCCTATTGTTTAGATCAATCTTTGAGGCTGGCAAATGAGAGTCTTGCCACTCCACCAGTAACAGAAATCAGCTAGTGATCGCCCGGTCAGGGCTGGGTTCCTGCATCTGAGCCTGTCCGTTAGGCTGCTAGTCCCCTCGAGTTGCTTGGGCAACGGTCATTGGCGGTTGGACCGATTGGTTGGTCAGTCGCGCACTGACACACAGGATGACTAGTCTGCCTTGAGCGTCGGCGCATATGAGGTCACCACATGAGTCCAGTGAGCCGCGCCGTATAGTGAGGGGTGATGGCTTTGCGGTCAACCCATGATATCAGGCTGGCCAGAGCGAACTGTGATGCCGTGAGATTGGAGATCGGCGTGCCCTCCTGCATCCGTTGAAGCGACTGGCAGCAGACGGTTTGGGAGAGTGTTGGGGGTACTGCACCAGGTCTCCACGAGAAATCGCTGATTATTAGAAATTAAGTGATTGGAGATATGTTGTTTCTTTTACTTATTAAATTCTACTTGTTTTCTTGGTTAGGTCACCAGTCGCTTTGTTTTGGGGTCATCCCACCATTATTTACCCAAATGCAGGAGGTTGGTTATTTATGAATTGGGTGGTCCGTTTTTCCCTTGCAGAGTAGGGGCGGGTTAGAGCAACCTGCAGTTCAGGTTATACAGTAATCTCCCTGTCAATCTGCCACATGTTAATAGCTGCCCCTGTTGTGTTTCTCGGATTCAGTGTTAACGAATATATTCCTTGAAGTGTAATGGCCGAATTCCTGAAATATGATTTTATCGTGCCTATCATCTTGAGAGGCGGTATATGTGGAATGTAGAGCATGTTTGTATATTTCATGTAAGACTGCATTTCAAGTGTTTTTATTTAAATGGTCATTTTAATATATAAAGTTGCCACCCTTGCACCATAAGAGTTTTATTTTAAAATCAAGTTGTACCATTGGTGGCAAGTTAATTTTTTGAATGTTACTGTTTTCTACCATTCCCATCCCTCCTATGGCGTGCACACTTTATGTGCTTGTGTGAGTTGTTAAAATTTTTAGTTTAAAGTAATCTGGTATGTTGCAGATTTGCACCAGTGTAGACTTTCAGAGATAGTTGCGAGCGGTCGTGACTACGTCCGTGTCAACAGGGCGGCAAGGTTCTCAGCCCGAAAGCTCATACTGTCAAAATTGGTTCTTTCTGCCTCTGAATAAATTGTAACTTGATGTGAAGAGGGTGCTTTCTGATTATAATTTTAAATCTGTTTAAAAAGTAGGGCTTTTAGGAATAAAATATCTATTTGTTAAAAGAAATTTAATTTGTTTTCATCAGTTACCCACTGTCAACTACTTCCACTCTCACACAGTGTGATTAAACGTGTTAATTTTCTTGATGAATCGCTAGTAAATACAGTAAATTCTTAAGAAAATGTTTTGAAAGTAAATTCATGGTTCAAGGATACACTACCAAAGGAAGGTAAAATTGTCATAGAAAATATGGAAATTAAAGTACCATTGTTAAATATAAGCCTAATTATGGACCAGACCAAAGAGAAAATTTACTGAAAACTCCTAAAATTCCCATATCCTTTTATGAACTACAAACTACAGAGATGGCAGGATTGAGTGATAAGAAAAATTTTGAGGTAGATATCACAAACTACTATAATTCAATGGAGTTTGATATGCTTTATTTTATATTTGTTGTTTTTCAAATTAATCGAGAAAATTACCAGTTGATTGATTCATCATTACTTGATCATGTAATGCTATGAAAATTATATTAGAAAAATGGAAGAAATGGAGTATTTCCGCAAGAAATGGGGAATTTAGATCCTACTTATGATTATCTGAAAGCTTATGATGCATTTCGAGAATTTAAGCGTGTTACACAATTGAAAGCAGATGCTGACGTAAGTGCATATAATTTCATAACGAACTGTCCTATCTATGTGATTATTATGACACACAGAAAAAATTTAGTAGCTACACAAAAAACCACAATGAATTTATGTGTTACTTTCAATGAAAAAATACCAGATTCTACAGTTCCTTACATAATTATGTATGGAAAGAAAAATCTCACTTATGATGCACAACATAGAATAGTAACTGAAAATTTTTAGGTCATTGTACAAGCTCTAAAATTGAGCCTTCATATTTTCATCATATTCCTTTTGTTTCTGATTTATATTGAAAGGTTTCGTGTCTAAAAACTGTTGCCATAATTTACTGTTACGCTTTGTATCATTTACTTTTCTTTCTTGCTCAATATTTAACAAGTTGGCTATCTCTGCAATAAAATATTTGTATGGCAAAGCTTTGTCTTTGTAATATGTATTAAACACATCAAATACCTCCATAATACGTTCGATTTCATAACTAGTAAACATAGATACCATTGCACCATTGCAATCGATTTTCATTAATCTAATTTGTTTATCTATAAAATATTTTTCTCGATATTTAGGGTTGCATTTTGGTTTAATTTTATCAGGATGGCAATTGAAGTACTTTTTGCCATCACTACATCACTGTGCACAATTTTGACAAATTTCAGGTATACAATACTCAGGTGGGTAAGGTACATCAGGAATGTCAATCACAATTGCTTTCTGGAATTGCTCCATTGACTATATAAAAAAACTCAAAAATTGTAGTCATTATTTTTTGTCGATTAATAAATGAATGAGAAATAAGAAAAAGTTATTTGTGCATCAACTGAATGATTGTATTAAATTCTGGAGTGCTTTAAGGGGCAAAAAAATAAAGCGTCTGTTTCTACGTCTTGTGTGGTGCTAAGCAAAGCAAAACAGCGATGCTCCTGTCTCTACAAGAGCTCTAACTCCAATGATCGTTGCAGGAGGCGTAGCTGCTGATATATCACTGCCAGGCGCTATCAAACTCCGCCTTCCTCTAGCCACGCCTCTTATCTCTTGTCTCACTCACACATATAGCCTTGCCACCAGACACTAGCGGTATGTAGTTGCTAACATGAATCAGAGATGGCTCTGCGGTTGTCTCCATTCGGAAAATTATGGGAGTACACTTCGCTTTTCACGCACATTATTCTTTTTTAATCGCAATTCCAGTGTTCACATTGAAATCTACATGCTTTTTGCACCTCGTCTCTTCAAACAAACTAAATAATGTAAAGGAAATAATGTACTTGATTCCGAAATAAGCTGTTGAAAATGAATTAAGTAGAAACAACTTCGTTTCTTGATTTCCAACTATATATATACATTTCGAACATAGGTACAGCTGCCAAACCTTACACAAACGTGACCAAAGGGAGTAGCCATACCGGAGGTCAATAAAACGTTATGTGTGGGGAGAGCTAGCCATTTCGCTAAAGCGGTCAACACCTGTACTTAATGACAGCCCGATAAAAAGGAGCACTATGTTAATTCAGAGGCAGGTCTCTGTGGAGCACTGTGTATAGGAGGTCAGAGTAGTCTGAAACACAGAGATGTGTGGATGGAAATGTGGGGGTTGTTTACCACTTTTTAAATTTTCAATTGTACTTGTTGGGTCTGTCCATCAGATAGCTAGAGATGTAAATACTAAAACATTAATAAACAAAGGTGTTAAAAAAGAATTCTCGTTTCAGTCCTAGAAATGTAAGTGTAAAAATGCAAATATGTAAAAAATTCTATATAAACTGCGCGTTTTACATTGTTTCGTTTACAATCGTTTTCCAAACAACTGCTACTGCACTCAACATACCCATATACTACTTGCGTGATACGAAGATTGCGTTATCGTGTACAATTACTGCAGTTCGCCGTTTTTCCTTTTTCTCTAGTGGTCCTCATCCCTCATTTGCCCAACCATCTTTCTAATAACAGCATTCTCATAAGTTGGGAGTTTTACATCCATCTTTTGCGTCAAAGTCCTGGTCTCGGCTCAGTATAGCACGACAGGTGGTATTAACTCACTGTAGATCCTAATATGAGTGTGTGTCGATAGAAGCCGGGACGTAACAACTTTCCGAGCGCAGACCTTGAGCCGTTTCCTGCCCATATTCTTTCCATTATTTCATGTTCTGTCTCATTTCTTTTTCTGAGCACTGTCCCCAGTCATATGAACTCTTTTACCCCTTCAAAGATTCTGCCATCCACATCTAGAGGTCTGTCTTCGCTCCCTGCCCAATACGAGGTATTTGGTCTTATCCACATTCATTTTCAAGCCTGCTCTCATTGCCTCTTCCATTAAAACTCTTGCTTTCTGATCTAGATCTTCCTGATTGCCGGCCTGAATGGCCGAGTGGTTCTAGGCACTTCAATCTGGAAACGCGCTACCGCTATGCTCGCAGGTTCGAATCCTGTCGCGGGCATGGATGTGTGTGATGTCCTTAGGTTAGTTAGGATTAAGTAGTTCTAAGTTCTAGGGGACAGATGACCTCAGATGTTAAGTACTATAGTGCTGAGAGCCATTTGAACCATTTGATCTTCCTGATTCTGTGCTACGTATTAAAATGCATTATCCACATACGGCAGAGTATTGATCCTTGTAACAATCAGTATTCCAGGCTAGTTACCTTTCTCACTGTTGCTTTACAGATCTAGGCAAACAAAAAAGGGTAGTGTCAGTCTCCCTACGGGACCAAGTCTCGCCGCCACACCTTCACCCGCTCATGTTAGGCAAAATTCTGCCTGACTCATGTAGTACTATCACCGTCAGAGGGTGGTACGGGACTAAAGTGAATTGCAGTGACGCAGTCACTGCCCTGTGGAAACTTACTGCCTCACCAACACAGTTAGACCGCAATAGACCGGTGATGCTGTATTGTAACGTATCACCCCGGACTACAAGTCCATATTAAAAAAAAAAAAAAAAATCTCCCTGTCACACTGAATTTCTCTGACATCATTCCATTCATTTTCACTGTGCATTTTGTTTCTTGTAAATGTGCTTGTGTTAGTTTGCCTTTCCTTTTCTTGCCATAATGCGTGCCTGTTCCCACTATGGTACGGTTCTTGCAGGTCCACAAAAAGGCAGTGAACATCTCGGCGGAGTTCCTAGCACGTCATTAGTGTTGCCCTCGTTGTGTGTAGATGATTCACTCTTTATAAACCCTGCTTCTTGGAATCCCTGTACCTCCACGGGTTAGATGTTAAAGGTTTCAACAACAACAAGCAGAGGATCTTAGAAGTTGTTCATAGTAAGATCATTCCTCTACAGATGACGCGTCTCTTTGGTTCTCCGTTCTTTAGTGTTGGGAAGATGGTAGTAGAAGGGCAGTAATCGCTGAAAAATCGCTAGTATAGGAAATGATACTGTAAATGAGAAGCAAGGATGGAATTAACTACAGCGTAAGGTAAATCACTTACCTTGTTTGTAATTTATAACCACACCTATGATATGGCAGTGAACTACTAAATAAAAATTGAAGTAATACTGAATTAGTCCTGTAACATATAAAGTAAATAAGAATTAAAAACAGTTAGTAATAAGACAAAGCCAAACAATTAACATGTTTTTACGTTATGGCTAACAATGTTCCACGGCAGCAAAATTAACCAATAGACAAAACTAAATGCAGCAAGAGACATTATTATAAACTACCAAGTCATTTCTAACTGATACAGATATTGTGTTTCAGATATCCAAACGACGCCTTTGCAAAATGAGGACAAACAGGAGCAAACGATCGCTGAGAGGAGATGAAGCACGAAAGGTCACACTGACATTAGGTAGGAAATGGATGGTGTCTATGTTACAGGGTATTTATTAATTCATCACGCCTATACAACAAAATGAGGTTCTCGATCTACAGTGATGACACCACATTTAGACGAAGTCTTTAAAATGACCAGCATGTGTCTCTAAGCATGCTTGAAAAAGACACAACTTCCACTGACACAAACATTCAAATGTGCCAGTCAGCAACACAATAGCGTTAGAGGCGGCACGTATACATTGTTGCGCCTCTGCAGTGGGGGAATGGTCTCCAGACGCACGAATTTTCTTCCCGGTGACAAACAGGTATAAATCAAAAGGTCCAGCAAGCACGCGACGCTGCCACAGGACCAACTCGTCCTTTCCATCATCCGGTGTAGAAGCTATCGAAGTGGCGCAGCACGGAAATGGGGAAGAGAGGTGCTGCATCAGTGAAGCCTGGCTTAAAAAGGAAGGCAGGATTCGGTTGCGATTGTGGACAGGGCCGTAATGAGTTACTATTGGCTGCCTTTTTCAGTTACACACATTTATTTTTAAAACAGTAGTTCCAGAATCAACAATAAATAAAGAAATGCCACAGGTTATTAACGAAAAAATAAATAACTATGTTAATAACAGTGTTTTGTGTGGGTTACAATTTATTAGAGCACTATAAAATACAGATACAGATAATGTTAAAAAAAAGCCACTGTGATCACCGCCGAAGGCCTTACATGCCAAGAATGGCAATAAGTTAAGAATGTTTAAGAACTCGCTGCAATTACAACTTACAGGTATTGAAATATTAAAAGGTAAGTGACCACAAACTTAGCAGAAGACATCAGACGCCAGGAATGGCAGTAAATAAGTTTTTAAGGCTTACTGCTAAAACACCAATACAAATTGGAATTTTAAGGTTAATGACCACAATCACAGGTGAATGCCTTACATACTAGGAACGACAGTAATATTTAAAAAATTTTGAAACCTTCTGTAAAACAGAAAATATAATAGCAATAGCTAATTAAAGAAAAAAACAAGCAACTAATCCAGATGGTGCTCACGGACTCTGTCTCTGAGAAGCTCCAGCAATAAACACTTTCGCGACTGATCAGATAGGCAGCCAAAAGTAGCATTCACTTCACAAGATGGTAGACTAGTGGCAGTCCAACAAATGACGAATGATAACTTTCTGAAGCTACCTGACGTGCGTCAAACCAAATACAATAATGGATCAATATGCCAAAACCGCCACCGGCAGTCTGCACTATGTCCCCAGAATACAGTGTTTACAGCGCCCATAACGAGAAAGGAGTCACTACCACGAGACTAGAAAAAATCACCATCGGGCCTACAATCAAGAAAGCTGTCAAAACTACACGCCGTACGAGATAGCAGTGGCAAGGCGAGGAAAAGTACACTGCCGTTACATACACGCCCAGGGCAAATAATGGGGTGTTAGTAGCCACCAGGCAGGAAAAATACCTCTAGTTGAACTTAACAAATTGTAACAAGCTGAAAACAGTAGATAGTAACAGGAGGTCGAGGAAATCTAATCAGATCCGCCTTCCCCAAGCACTCCATTCGCTGCTCTCCACCTTGGCGACACTACGAGCAGCGACATTAACACAAGTCACTGCAGAATCGCGAGATGTCACAATGGTGGAGGTCTCTCTCTACTTTGATTGAAATGCACTCATCTTAAAACCTGCAGGATCCGGTTTAAGACGAGGTCGTGCACCCTCGTGACCACAGCCCGTCAATCCGGCACTCCATGTGCGCCGCCAGCTGTCCTGGCGTGTTCGCGCATTGCACAGACCTGGCTGCTCCTGAGTCCCCAACCGAACTGGCCCACCCACACAACCTGGAAAAACTACGACGTCACCCCAACGATAGGGCTACCGTTACTACATATCGATAACCACCGCTGCTGCCACTAGCGGTCAGGCAACGCTTGCGAGATGGAGTGGCGCCATTCAACACGAGAAGAGAAAAAACCACAACCATGCTAACTAAACGATACAGTCTGGCCTCCATAAAAGGGTAAAAGCCTACGAACAGCACCAACGCAAGCCACAGCACGGTTCTGTCATGTAGTGACCACAAAACGAGAAAGGGAGGCTAAGTGTATTGCAGAAATTCCTCGCATTTGTAACGTGGAAGGATTCTTGTGGCAGTCACCAATCATTGCTGCACAGACATGGAGGTTCAAGCGGTGATGATGGTTCGATGCCATCATGAGGCTTCGCCATAGACGAAAGGTTAGTGTTTTGAAGGCTGACAGTATCTTCCCGTGTACAGCTTGCCTCATCTGGATGGATGAAAGAAATCCCAGCACTGCTGTGGCCATGTGACAGACAATCAGTAACAAATCTGTCGGTGTGGAGGGAAGTCCGATGGTAATAACACTGAGCTCTGGTTGGTAGGTATTCAGAGAGTGCACAAGATAAGTTTACGACTGTGGATGGGGACGTAAACAGTTACTGTGAGTTGTACAATCAAACACGCAACTTTATTTTTCTAAGAACCACTTATTTACACATTGGTTTTAGGATCACAATGAAATAATACAGCTGAAGGCCTAGTTAAAGAAAACTTAAGATGCTTTCTGGGCTGAAGGCCCAAAACCACACCAAAAACAAGAATGGCTGAAGGCCTGGCTTAGAAATCAAACGCAATTAAAAATAGAAAGTAACTTAAAAAAACATGCAATTGAAAAAAATTAACGGCTAAAGGTCTACACTACACATATGAAAGACAACTATAATTAAAACACATTAGTATAAAGTTTTCTAAATCAGAAATTTTTATTTTTAAACTTACAACAGAATGGTCAAAAGACTAATTAAATAAATATTAACTTATTGCATGGCTGAAGTCCACAAACAAATGTGGAACAACAGCTGAGGGCCTGAACGAAGTCAGAGAAACAATTTAAAATAAACCCCCTTGTTCTTATGAACAAAATTTCCTTGAAAGAATACACACGGCCGAAGGCCTTATTAAAAGGGGTTCACGTAAATCATTGGCTGAAGGCCACATATTACACATCCAACAACTAACAGCTTCGGGCCTGGATTACAAACACTTTCCGATAGAACAAATTTTAAGGAAAATATTTTTTTAAACAAAATCAATCTCCAAAAACTTTAACGCGGCTGAAGGCCTTTACGTAAAATTTAAATAGAACTGAATTAAACATGGCCAAAGGACTCGCACAATACTTGAATCAAAAATGAAAAAAACAATCTAAAATAAAAACAGAACAAGTGGTGCTCAGAAGAGTTCCAAGGGTCAGCCTGAGAGGGTAGCTCAAACGTAAGATGAGGTGAGACAAGCAGCCAGGAGTTGAAGTTAAATAATCGGATGGCAACCCAAACTAGGCACGGCCCAAGGACTGATCAACAATTTAACCAATTCCCTTCCATCCGACCAACTGCACAACGATGGAAAATATCGGCTGAGGAAGATGATACGAACAGCACTACGTCTTCAGAAATTGCAGTCTAAAAACAGCTAAGTGAATAATAACCACTCTAAGCAAAATATGAACCAAACACTTAAAAGGTGGTCGAACTGCATGCCATGCCGGACAGCATGAACGCGACGAGGAACGGTACATTGCCCGTAAACTACGCTAACGGCCAGGGTAGGTTACTGGGGGGTTAATCACCACAAGGCAGAAAATACCGCGCTGGTGCAATTCACTTTCAAGTAACAGTCGATTAAACAATTAATCACAATATAGCATGATGGCTGCAAGATTTCGCCAACTCCAACATGTCATACATTCCTGCTAGCCCGAACGGCCCAGGGAGCAACGAAGAGATGTCACAGTAATTGAAGTTCCATAACAGGTAAACTGATCAGTGAACCTCAGCGTCCAGGTTCGGCAGGCAACGAACTATATCGCTCTTGCAGCTAGTGCCTCACGATCCGACAGCGCAAGCACGATGCCAACAGTCCCGCCATGGCTGTGCACCGCATGACAGAGACATCCTCGCTGCTCAGTCCCAAGCGACTGACTACCACACACCACCACCGCCCAGAAATACTAGTGGTCACACCAAAGATAGTACATCAGTACCAGAATCGATAAGCGTTGCTGCGGCCACCCAAGGAGGCAAGACAGCAACTTCGCTGCGCCAGTAAGGAAGATACCAGACACCACTCGATGTGACAAAATGCCAATGAACAAACGGCATGAACGCGAGCCGCACATGGCTCAATCATATGCGCATGTTGTCATACTGATAGTGGCTGTTGTTGGAGAGAGATTTCCACACGTTCTTCTGGCTGGTCCATTTCTGGTGCCACACCTTATTGGTGCTGATAGGGGTGTCGTATTTTCCGTGGCAATTGTTCTTACTGAGTGCTGCCGACATTCTTGGTTACTCAGTTTCTTAAACCAGTCTGTTTCACACTAACGACCAAATGCTGTTATCATCAACTTATTGTGTGGTTGTTGTCGGCGAGGATACTGTCCCTCAATACAGCAGTGCCTGCCATCCAGCCATTCCCATTTACCTACTCGCATATAAAGGTAACTATAGTCTTTTTGTGGTGGGCATCACGAGCCATTGTCTCACAGCACTACACTACTTGACTCACTCCCACGCTAAAATAAGTCGGCAGCAGCAGTGAAGCGGATGCCTCTAGGTCCGGTGTCTTTGTGTGCAGCCTTCTTGGACAACATTACTGCTCTCTAGAGTCTGACACTGAAACACTGGTACAGACAGAATACACCCCTTCGCTCTCTTGTGTGATTTTAATCGATGAAAGTTACTCTTGACAGTTCTGGTACATCCATCTTCAAAGGTTCTACCTACCTGTGGACCCATTTCCATCCACACGTCCTTACGACTATTTTTCTCACCGTCTTAGGTCTCATTTCCTGCAGTTTTTCCTCATTTAGCAAAATCACCTGGTATGCCAGAGCTAACAGTGCATATAATAATGAGCAAAGGGTATCGTAAAAGTCACACGGATAGCGTCTCTGGTAGTGATATTTCTATATTGGTTCACATGGTCATCAGCAGAAGGCACTTCACCCGTATCACTTGGGTGATCAGCAAACGTGCGATACTTGAAGCACCAGCTGATGATGCTGTATTGCATCCGGTAAAGAGGTGCGGCTTTCGTCTTCAGATCACGGTGTACTGTTATTGACCGCAGGTTACGGGTCTGGCATATTGTAAGAGTATTGTTGCCGTACTTGGTGAGAGAAAATGAATATCTGTACAAACCTAGTCGACAGAGCCCCTTTAGTTAACCGAGACGGCGCCACTTCATGGATCCTATTCTCCATAATTCTATAAACACTACGCATTACGATACTTTGCCCTCAAATTTATATATTTATCAAAATATCATCTACAATGAGTAAGTTTGCAACCAATATGGAAGAGAAAATGTAAGAGACTCTCAAATGGAAGCGAAACACCAATAAAGGTACTGAACCCTTCACTATTTCAAAAGTAATCGCTGTATCGGTTAATATTTTTATCCCAAAAAGAGGGTCCATTGCCTCACGGAAAAATGTAGGCCTCTGTCCACGGAACCATGATTCTACCCAGGCGTGCATCTCTTTGTACGTAAGAAATCGGCGTCCACGAATCTTTTCTTCAGCACTCCAGAAATCGCGCACAGAAAGATCTTGACTATGTGGAAGTTCTGTCGGGAAATTATAGTCTTTTGTTAGACTGCATAAGCCTGCTGGAGAACCCTGCCACAATTAAGGCACTGCAATGGGTGAATACTTCGCCAAACTTAAGCTCTCCACCAAGTCCCAAGTTCGAGTCTCGGTCCGGCACACAGTTTTAATCTCCCAGGAAGTTTCATATCAGCACACACTCCGCTGTAGAGTGAAAATTTCATTCTAGACCCAGAATAGTTAACAGGCGATATCATTCGTTGCAGTAAAATGGCCGCCTATTGGCTAGGCTATTTCGACTACGCTGCAGAAGTTCCGCTCGGAAGCTCTTACACACCATTTATGTAGTCCCAGTTTGTCCGCATGCCATTTACATACCTTTCGAACTCTGAAGAAAGACGTTCGTGGCCGTCAATTAAGTTCGGACGAAGAGATGCACGCCTGGGAACAACTACGGTTCCGTAGGCAATGACCTACATTTTTCCGTGAGGGCGTGAACCCTATTAGTGTTTACAATACATTAACAGTCATTTTTGAAGTAATAAATGGTTAGATCCTTTTCTTATATGTGTCTCGTTTTCATTTGATCGGCGCTTATATATCTTCATCTACCGCATCATAACTTTTAAAAGGAGTGTGGTTCAATATATCCATGAGGATGAAGGACATTTACATCTACATTCATTCACCGCAAGCCAACGTACGTTGCGTGGCGGTGACTACCCTTTACCACAACAACTCGTTTCCTCGCCTGTTCCGCTCTCAGACAGAGCGAGGGACAACGACTGCCTATATGCCTCCGTATGAGACCTAATTTCTCGTGTCTTATCTTCGCGGTCCCTATGCGAAATGTATGATGAGGGCAGTATGATCGTTCTCAAATCATCTTCAAATGCCAATTCTCTACACTTTTTCAGCAGTGTTCTTCGAAATGAATGTCTTATTACCTCCGGGGATTCCCATTTCAGCTCTCAGAGCATATCTGTAATACTTACATGCTGGCCGAACCTACCGGTAACAAACAGCAGCTCGCCTCTGAATTGCGCCGATATCCTCTTTCAGTCCGACCGGGTGCGGATCCCAAACAGTCTAGCAGCATTCTAGCATGATAAGACATCCTGTGATGCATTCTCTGAAAACTCTCCACAACAGGTAGTTAAGAACCTCACTCATGATGTAAATGGATCTAATGGCAACAAATAGACCTGATCTGTTTGAGGATGTCCACATCGAAACTGATATCAGTGACCATGATGTGGTTGTGGCAACAATGATTACCAGAGTATGAAGGACAACTAAAACAATCAGAAAGATATGTGTGTTCAGTAAACGAGATAAAAAATCAGTAGTGCCATATTTCAGTGAGGAACTTGAAACTTTCAGCACAGGGTAGGAGCATATAGAGGAGCTGTGGCTCATGTTTAAAAGAATAGTTGATCTTGCATGGGTAGATATGTACCCAGTGGAACAGTTAATAATGGTAGGGAAACTCCATGATATACAGTCACTGTAAAGAAACTTCTAAAAAGACAGATTAGTGCACAACAGGTGTAAAACAAAGTGTAGGGCTATAGATAGAGATGCTAAGTGAAACAATTGGCTGTAAGAGCAACGCATGAGTGCTTCAATGACTACCATAGCAGAATTTTGTCAAGTGATCTTTCACAAAACCCAAAGAAATTCTGGTCATATAATGGCTGTTAGTGGCACGAAAGTTAATGTCCAGCCACTAGCAAATGAGGCAGGAACTGAAATTGAGGATAGCAGAGCAAAAGCTGAAATGCTTAACTGCTCCAATTTAATCCTCGTAACACCGAAAAGATGAATGAAATAAGTATTAGCATCGGTGGTGTTTGGAAACAGCTAAAATCATTAAAATTGAACAAAACTCTATGCCCTAATGGAATCTCCGTAAGATTCTATACTGAATTGGCTACTGAGTTAGCCCCCTCTTCTAGCTATAATATATCGTAGGTCTCTCGAACAAAAAAAACTGTGCCCAGTTTTTGGATAAAGGCACAGGTCACACCGGTCTACATAAAGTGTAGTAGAAGTAATCCACAAAACTACCATCCAATATCCTTGACATCGATCTATTGTAGAATCTTAGAACATATTCTAAGCTCAAACATAATGAGGTATCTTGGAAAAAATGACCTTCTCCTACGTGCAGTCTCCTTTACAGATGAACCCCACTTTCATAAAATCCCCCCAATAAACCGAAGTCGACCATTCGCCTTTCCTGCAACAATCCTCATATGCTCGTTCCATCGCATATAGCATCGCAACGTTCCGACCAAGCATTTAAATAACATGATTGTCTGAAACAAGACTCACATTAAGGGTTTGTTTTTCCTACTCATCTGCATTAACTTACATTTCTCTACATTAAGAGTTAGCTGCCATTCATCACAACGACTAGAAATTTTTTCTAGGTCATCTCGTATCAACCTACAGTCACTTATCTTTGACATCTTCCTGTACATCAGACAGCTACCCAACCTGCCAGATCATTTATGTAGATAGAACATAGCTACTGTCCTATGACACTTCCCTGGGGCACTCCTGATGTTACACCTGTCTCCGATGAACACTCGCCGTCTATTACATAAGAAGTCATCGAATCAGTCTCTTACCAGGGAGCCTATTCCTTATACAAATGGTTCAACTGGCTCTGAGCACTATGGGACTTAACATCTGTGGTCATCAGTCCCCTAGAACTTAGAACTACTTAAACCTAACTAACCTAAGGACATCACACACATCCATGCCCGAGGTAGGATTCGAACCTGCGACTGTAGCGGTCACGCGGTACCTGACTGAAGCGCCTAGATTCGCACGGCCACACCGGCCGGCCCCTTATTCACATACCATCGTTAAAAGTGTGCAGTGGGGTAGCGCGTCTAATAGTTTTCTGAAATCTAGAAGTAACGAATCTGCCTGTTGCACTTAATCCATAGTTCGCAGCATATCATGTGAGAAAAGAGCGAGCTGGGTTTCGGTCAAGCTATGCTTTCTAAAGACGTTCTGATTCATGGACTTGAGCTCCTCAGTCTCTAAGAAATTTATCATATTCGAACTCAGAATATCCTCCAGAACTCTGCAGCAAATCGATGTTAAGGATATTGGTCTGTGATTTTGCGGGCCCGTTCTTTTACCCTTCTTGTACACAGGAGTCACCTGCTCTCTTTTCCACTTGTTTGGCACTTGGTACTGGTCGAGTGATTCCCGATAAATGCAATCCAAGTAAGGGGCCAATGAGTTAGAGTACTCGTTGTAATACCGAATTAGAATTTCTTCTCTACCTGGCGACTTATTTGTTTTTAACTCTTTCAGTTGTTTCTCTACGCCAGGTATGCTTACCATTTTATCATTGATTCGGGACTCTATGGGACGGTCCAAAAACAGTAAAATGGTACGATTATCCTACGTGGACGATTTCTTAAACATGGAATTTAAAAACTGAGCCTTGCTTTTGCTGTCTTGTACTGAGAGATCAGACTCATCAACGAGTGACTGGATGGAACCCTTAGACCTGCTTAGAGATTTTACGTAGGACGAGAATTTTGTCGGGTTTTTCACCAGACCTTTTGACGACGTGTGACGATGGTAGCTTTTGTATGCGTCGTGCATCATTTCACAGACGTACGAATTTCTAGTAATCTTTGCCTGCTGTAATTTGCGCGTCCTCTTTTGAACCGAGAGCGCAACAGCCTTTGCTTCCTCGGCATTTTCCGAATTTCGTTATTAAACCACGGTGAATCGTTTCCGTCCTTAATCCACTTCATAGGCACATACATACCACTCAAGAGCGGGATTTACAGTCTGTTTAATCTTGGCCCATAACTCCTCTACGGAAATCATTCTGGAACTAAATGATTGCAGTTGATTGTCCACGTGAGAGGCTAACAAATGATTATCTGTTCTTTCTAGCAGAAACACGCTCCTCACCCTAGCTTGTCGCTATGATGACATCATGGTCACCAATCCCTGTCTCTATGGTGACGCTTTCGATTAGGGCTAAGTACGTTATAAGATTGTCTGTCATTACCCCTGAAGTGAATCCATTCACGTCTCAGTCTACACTCAGAGGTTGAAGTCACCAGCAGCTGGTATTGCACAGCTGACCATGTATTTTCATTGAATGACTCTAGAACTGTCGCAGCGGATTGATGTGGTTGGTAAAAACATCCAACAATTAACCTGATTTCACCTATTCCTGTTACTCGCTACCAGATAACTTCACTATTAGACTCAGTTTCAGACTCAGTAGAGACAATGAGTTTGTCGACTGCAATGAAAACTGCCCCTCCTGCAGCGTCTAATCTGTCTTTCCGATTAACATTCCAAGCCTCGCTAAATATCTCAGAGCTTTTTACTTCGGGTTTTAGCCAGTTTTCAGTCGTAAGAGTAATTTGAGCTTGGGAACTTTCTAGGAGGACAGAAATTCGGGAACTCAGTTTCGAACGCTTCGATAATTTAATGAAAGTCGACCTGTCTTTACTCTGAAGGCGGTCCAATGTCCCTATATGCGTATCGACTGGCAAGTGTTCATAAGAGTACCTCAAACTACAGCTAAGCCCAAAAGAAATCCCACGTGCACTTCACAAGTAGCTACTTCCTGTGTGTAGAGCAAACCTAACCTATCAAGAGGAGTCCTACAAATCCCCAACCGATAATGCTGGTCCAGAAATCTGCGACCAAGACCGTCGCAGAACGACGAAACCTTTGGATGAGACCCTCCACTTGGCTCCAAAACAAAGGACCCCGATCAGCCCTGCGAACAATGGTGCAAATTGCAAGCTCTAGTTGCACCCCACATACGAGGCCAGCAGTATTCACTATTTTCACCAGTCGCTTGTATGAACTGCCATGCGACAGGTGTCATTTTGCCGACGTGAGTCACAAATTACAGACGACTGTACTCTCCACGCTCGACAGCCGCAGGCAAGGCCACCTCCACACCTTGGGTGAGGCCCCCCGCCAAACATACCTCGTGCGTGTAATCCTTCTTTTCAGACCTGAACGCTGTCTTCTTAAGGGGCTCCCCAAAGTGCCTAACATTGAAGCTCCTAATCACTAGCAAAAACATCTGCCCACGTGTTGTGTTCCTGCTAAGGCACTGCTGAAGAAACGGCAACACGTTACTGCCATCAGTATGGTAGTAACTATTTGCAATCACACGCCTATCTTGTAGAACACAGTGACCATTAACAACGGAAAGTGGCGCTAGTCACAATACATTCATCGGGGCCATACAAACGCTTTTATTCTGTGGAAGTTTTTTCCGTGCTGTTTAACTAAGACGGTCCTACATCCACGTGGGTCATTGGGTCGAATGAGACAGTCATATAATAAAGAATGTCTCCGCGAGAATGATGCCAAGAAAAAGAAACAAACGAAATTACATTAGCACCTTTGGGTTAATTCTGAGAACTTTGTTGAATAAAAATCTATTCAGATTGTTGGGAAGGATGGGGACTGTCGGGCTTTGTCGAGGATGACTGTAAACAATCGAATGAAATTAGTGAAGTAATCTCTAGCGGGATCCAAAGAGGTACCAGCAGTCCAGCTATCAGAATGACGTTAGGGAGATAAATGTAATGGAGTGCACTGTTCGAGTAGCCCTCATTAGCGTCACGTATCTGTAGTGAGTGCTAAGTGACAGCTAATTTGGTGTGGGTGGTGTAAAGAGATACGCTGTTGCACAGTGAAGGACTGGAACCGAGTTATTTTTGAGTAATGAGTTACAGTACACCCTGCGGCCGTATGAATGGGATTTGATATGTCGAATATTTGGAGAACGTTACCTACCGTTGTGTGTAGTCCCAATAACGAGAGTGGACATGGTTTTGTTACTTTACGGGGATAATTCTTGTGGTTAGAGAATGGTTCCGCTATTGCGCTGAAGGAAACTCTGCATATGGAAGGACATGAGTACATTTGAAACAATTGTGTACTCCAGACGGTAGAGGAACAGTTTGGAGACGATGATTGTATT
Source organism: Schistocerca cancellata (assembly GCF_023864275.1). NCBI lineage: Eukaryota > Metazoa > Arthropoda > Insecta > Orthoptera > Acrididae > Schistocerca > Schistocerca cancellata. The sequence goes on from NC_064631.1 coordinate 127,552,228, forward strand.
AGCATGACAATGTACCCTGTCATAAAGCAACATCTTTGAGGCAACGTTTTGTATACAACAACGTCCTTCAAATAGACTGGTTTGCTCAGAGTAAGGATCCGAACGCCATGTATGTCCTTTCCACGTGAGTTAGAGTGTTTAATTCGAGGCACATCCCAGGTTCGGGTCTTGAGGAAAAATGGGCGGCTATTCCTGAACAGACATTCAGTCATTGGGAATGTTTCCAGTACGGTGTCATGAAGGCGAAGTGTGGACTCGCACCATATTACTGCCCATTAACAGGCTGTAGGGAAGCAGCCTACTCACGCCATTTAAAATTCATATGCTTTCCAAGGTGTGCCAGCCTAGTCCGCTGTAAGTATCTATGATTTCATGAATGTTGCACAATACCTTAAAAATAAACTAGATAATCTGAAAGTTAATGGCATATCAGGAGTGATGCTAAAATAATAATGTGTTAAGTTTCAGTTTAGTAACTTTAACAGTTTTCGAAATTTGGACGTTTTACATAAAAATCATCGGCGCCACAGGATTGAGCTAGAAACTTCAAGATTTATATTCGGATTCCTTTTTCATTGTAATTTAATGGAAACAACATGCTGGATCTCGCAAAGTAATATTTTGGTTCAAATTCATGACTTCGTGTTCTTGTGTCCTAAAAGTTCGGAATAAAGATAGATTAACTAAGTGATCAGATAAAGCTAGGATGTTTAGATTTAGGTAGAATGGAGATACGCTATTATAACAAAGATGTGAGAAATTTCAAACAGGTAGCTATAAAATTATAGCTGTAGCGTCTCTGCAAAGGGAAGTTGAGAGCTCATCTATTGCGTGCAGTACATCTAAAATAATTCTCTCTCCAAAAGTATTTAACCTAGCCACATTAGAATTTTATTATAGATACTTACCTGTGTGCTGATTGCACAATAAAATCGAGAGCTTCATTGGCCTTCAGGGAATGAAGCAATTAATTATATAGTAACAGAGTGGTACCTTACTAACCCAGTGGCTAGTCAGTAAGGCAAATGTTGTCGGATGCTCCTTCAGCGGTCCGCACCGCGGCTATATAAATATGAGCGTGCGAGCTAGAGAAAGGCCCCAGTTCTCTTCTAGATTCATGTCAGCGCGCATTCCGTGTCGGAAGCAGCATCGCGTTTGAGCAGTTGCCAGGAACAGCCTTGGATGCCACATTATGTAACTCTGTATGCACGTAACAATGAGTTCGCTTTGGGGTAAAGTGTTAATTACTGAACGACTCGAGTGATTTATTCTCAGTTTGAGTGTGTCGTATTTTCACGTGTCGCTGCAGGACAGACTTTCTGCCACTACTAGCTTGGCGTTTGATGAGTATTAACATCAAATTTTGGCGAGCATTCACTTTGAACATTAACATCGATAACGATTATCGAACAGTTTCATTATCTAGGGATAATAGGATCCGCGCAATAGACTCCGAACAGCTCTGATAGTGCAACAGCTGATATGTGTAATCATTTGTCTAGAATTTCGCGCTTTATCGTTTTCAGAATATAGCGAAAATTGTTATAGTAAACTGCATATTTTATGAATCCCAGACATCATCCTAACTCCTCAAAGTAATGAATTTCAATAATCAACAACTTTTATTCTCCATCAGAGTAGGCACAGTGAACTCTAATTACAGGCATCACGATTTTGATAATCACATTCTTGTTGCCAACATTGTAGTTAGAGAGCCTGTGTTGAGAACGGCAACAAATAATAGGAACAATAATAACTAAATTTTCCACCCGCCGCCCAACAAGGCGTCTGTTTATCTTTGATCAGGTAGTATACCACACTGAAATCGAGCTTGTAAATAAGGCTTAGAGATTATGAGTTCGCTGAAAAGCTATTTTTTCATATCATTTGGTTCATAGCAGCAATTTTCTGTTCGAATAACGCCATTCAACTCTGTTCGCAAATTTTGGCGGGCAGTTATATTAATCCTTTTCGGTTTCTTTTTACTTACATGTTAAGCAAACAATCGGTACTTGCGCTGACAAGAGCGTGAGTATGTGTTAATAAGTGTAAGATCACCGTGTAAGTAGGCTGTTTAGGTTTTTTTATTGGTAACGCCACGTAGCGCTCTATATGAAAATCACTGACTGTGCTGTGTGCAGTCTGAGGCTGGTCGGCATTGTTGCAATAGTCGCTATTGTAGTGTTCGGGGGTTGGCTGTTAACAGCGCGTAGCGTTGCGCAGTTGGAGGTGAGCCGCCAGCAGTGGTGGACGTGGGGAAGTGAGATGCCGGATTTTTGAGGGCGGATGATCTGGACGTGAGTCCATCAGAAACAGTACATTTGTAAGAATGGATGTCATGAACTGCTACGTATATATTATGACTTTTGAACCCTATGAAGGTAAATACATTGTTTGTTCTCTATAAAAATCTTTCATTTTCTAACTATGCCTATCAGTATTTAGTGCCTTCAGTAGTTAGAATCTTTTATTTAGCTGGCAGTATTGGCGCTCGCTGTATTGCAGTAGTTCGAGTAACGAAGATTTTTGTGAGGTAAGTGATTTGTGAAAGGTATACGTTAATGTTTGTCTGGGCCATTTTTTGTAGGTATTATTGAAAGTCAGATTGCGTTGCGCTAAAAATATTGTGTGTCAGTTTAAGCAGAGTCATTTATAATTATCTAAGGGGACGTTTCAACCGTAATTTGTATTTTCCTAATTTCCCTAACTACTGAAAGTAAACGACAGTGCAAGCTTTCCACTTACTGTATTAATCTATCCCTCAGTCGATTCTAGATGAGTTAGCCCTCTTTCCCTTGTTTCATAAATATACACGAAACTTTGAACAGAAACGTTCCTTCCCGTCCTCGATGTCATGTCAAAAGCTTTCACTGATACGGAATGAAGACATAGATTTGTGGGGCTATGATTCGTGAAGTGCAGTGGGCATCGACTAGTCACATATTGACTAATTTGAACCCTGCCACCTGATTATTCTGTTATCCTTTACATCTTCAGACACGTCTGTAATCTGAAGTGGTTGTTGACAGACATAAGCAAGTGGAAAATATCACTAGTTTATCTAGTGTTTACGAAGTGAGATAACAAATCGAGTGCACCTGCTAATTAATATAAAGGTGTTGCAAAGCTGGACCACAGTAGCTGCGATGATGCTGCGCCACCTCCTCGCGGCCCTGTGTCTGGTGTCTTGTGGCCTGGCCGCCCCCTGGCCGGTCAGGGTCAGGGCCAGGGGGGACGGCCGGATAATCGGCGGCACCTTCACCGACATCGCCAGCTACCCGTGGATGGTCTCCATGCAGATCAACGGCCTCCATTATTGCGGGGCGTCCGTCATCAGCAGCAAATGGGTGCTGACCGCCGGCCACTGCCTCTACGGCGCCAACATCGCCACCTACAGTGTGAGGGCCGGCACCACGACACGCGAGAGCGGCGGCGTCGTGTCCGCCGTGTCGTATGGCGCACTGCATGGCTACTACGACCCCAACACGATTGACTACGACATCTCGGTACTGCAGGTGAGTGCAATCTACTGTCTAGCACTGCCCGATTCAGTTATTGTACCTGCTCTGTTCCACAGAATGTAGTGGGGAGAGATACTGGTTATTACAGTGCAGCATGGTAACATTTATCAAGTGAACCCATACTGTTAGTTAGTAAAAAATGTTAAGGAACGAAGTTTTTATGCCTTGTAATAGAGTAAGGCAATTTGTATAAGTACATGGCACAACGACTAATACTGGTTGCTATGAGGGGCAGTCAAACGAAAACCGAGCTCCTGACACGTCAGGACCATATAATGATTCCGTTCAGAAATAATCACCATGCGCATTATTACACTTATTTCACTGGGAGACGAGAGATGATCAGTTCCTATCTCGTATAATCTGGTCATCTCCTGACGGATTCACAGCAACACTGTTTCACTCCCTCGTCCTACTGGAAGCGATGTCCACACATGTCTTTCTTCAGGCCGCCATTAACAGATACTGACTGTACGGAGGATGTAGTAATGTTTCTCAACGAAATCGGTGAAGTGTAGCCTTCGTTGTATTAGATTAGCAGTGTGGGAGCTGGTGTTATTGTGCAAACATTATGACAGCGTTTCTACAGCCAGAGGCCAGACGGCAAAGCCAAAAATCACAACATACCACATCCCCACGCCACGGAAATCTAAAACTGTTGAAACAGGTCCCGGTAAGATAATGACGACCTTCTTCTACGACTGCAGTGGCTCTGCTCGTCAACTCCCTCGAACGTGGGACCCCAGTCAATGCACACCACAAGGAAGACACTTTGCAGAACCTGCAGTGAACCATAAGGTCACAACTACCAGTGTTACTGTCAGACACAGTTATCCTGTTTCTTGATAACGCGTGCCCCCACACTGTCAATCGGTTGAAGTCTTGAGATTTAATCATCCTGTTGCACCATAACGCCTACCTCCACACTGCAAATTAAGCGAAGGCTTCGCTTCAGCTATGTCCGCATCTCGTGATGTAGTGGCTAGCGTTGCTGCCTCTTGGTTCCGTTGCCCCGGGTTCGATTATCGGCCGGGCTTGGAATTTTTTCTTCTCGGGGACTGGGTGTTTGTGTTGTTCTCATCATTTTATCATCAACATCATTCGTGACAGTCGCTAGATTGGACTGTGTAAAAATTGGACTGTGTAAAAAATGGGACACTCTACTGGTGCTGATGATCGCACAATTGGGGGCCCAACAAACATCACCTAGTGTTTGTGTTGTCCTCATCATTTCATCATCACCATCATTCGTGAGAGTCGCTAGATTGAACTGTGTAAAAATTGGACTGTTTAAAAAATGGAATTTCTACTGGTGCTGATGACTGCACAATTGGGGGCCCCACAAACATCATCTTCGCTTCAGCCATTCAGTTACGAAGCGCTGCAACTTCGTCCCTACATCTCGGATCTTTCACCAAGTGATTTGAACATATTTGGCGACCTGAAGAAAGTCAGGGGTGGACCTCAGTTTCAGACAGACGAGAAAGGGCAAAAGTGGGTCCCGTGACCCGTGTCCCGTGTTCCATTGTGATATATGTCTCAATGCGTATGGTGTTTTTGTTTTTTAATGGAACTCTTACATGGTCCCATTGTCGTGGGCGTTACGTTTTTATTTGGCTGAGACTTATACTTTGACGGGAGGGGCGGTCGTAGGGTGCATCCTTAGGATACAATGTTTGAATACTTAAAATCTATACCAGCCACTCAGTTTAACATCAGAAAATGACTCTTGTTAACTGAAAAACAAACGCTATTAGCATTCGCCAAGACAGAAGGCTATAGTTCTTGCCCAAGTAACTCGCACCTGTAGCTGTTAATATCCTGCCAGTCCTGCCTCAGATACGGATATAATTATCCAGCCACCACACTAAGTTAACTCTTCAGAATACATTAACAAAGCCCAAAAGCATAATCTCTCGGATAAAGGGTCTACATTTAACAAGCATACCAATAAAATAACTTACCAATAAAATTACTTAAAGTTGCGCTCTGTCCAATTACTTTTTTTGAGTCATCAGTCTTCTGACTGGTTGTATGCGACCCTCCACGAATTCCTCTCCTGTGCCAACTTTTTCATCCCAGAGTGGCACTTACAACCTACGTCCTCACTTATTTGCTGGATGCATTCAAATCTCTGTCTTCCTCTGCAGTTTTTACCCTCTACAGCTCTCTTTAGTATCATGGAAGTCATTCACCCTTGTCTTAACAGATGTCCTATAATGCTTTCTTTATCAGTTTTTTCTACATTTCATTTTCTCTCCGATTCTGCGAAGATTCTCCTCATTCCTTAACTTATCAGTCGACCTAATTTTCATCATTCGTCTGTAGCACCACATCTTAAATGATTCGATCCTTTTCTGTTCCGGTTTTCTCACAGTCCCTGTTTACTACCATACAATGCTGTACACGGGACGAAAATTCCCAGGAATTCCTTCCTCAAATTAAGACCTATGTTTCATACTAGTAGGCTCCTCGTGGCCAGGAATGCCATTTTTGGCATTTGCTAGTCTGCTTTTGATGTCCTCTTTGCTCCGTTTGTCATTGGTTATTTTACTGGCTAAGTAGCAAAATTCCTTAAACTGATCTACTTCGTGACCATCAATCTAGATTTTAGGTTTCTTGCTGTTCTCATTTCTGCTACTTCTCATTACTTTCGTCTTTTTTCGATTTACTCTCATGCCATATTCTGTACTCATTAGACTGTCCATTCCATTCAGCTGATCAAGTAATTCTTCTTCACTTTCAATCGGGGTAGCAATGTCATCAGCGAATCGAATGACTGAGATCCTTTCGCCTAGAATTTTAATTCCACTACTGAACCTGTCTTTTATTTCCATCATTGCTTTTTCGATGTACATATTGAATAGAAAGGGCGAAGGACTACTTCCCACTCAAACACTCTCTATTATCCGAGCACTTCGTTCTTGGTCGTCCTCTCTTACTATTACCTCTTGGCTCTTGTACAAATTGTATATCACCCCTCTCTCCCTATAGCTTACCCCTATCTTTCTCGGAATTTCGAACATCTTGCACCATTTTAGATTGTCGAACGCTTTCTCCAGCTCGACAAATCCTATGAATGCGTCTTGATTTTTCTTTCGTCTTGCTTACATTATTAACGTCAGAATTGGCTCCCATGCTTTTATATTTTCTAAATCTTAACTAATCGTCACCTGGTATATCGTCAATTTTCTTTTCCATTCCTCTGTGTTTTGTTCTTGTCAGCAACTTGGATGCATGAGCTGTTACACTGATTGTGCAATAACTCTCGCACTTGTCAGTTTTTGCAGCCTACGGAATTGTGTGGATGAACTTTCCCGAAAGTCACATGGTATGTCCCGAGACTCATGCATTTACACACCAACGTGAATAGCGTCCGATTATCACCACCTTCTAAAATCCTAAAGGAAATCTGGTATGAATAACTTACTAGGACGAATTACTAACCGCTATCAGAAATTTCTTAAAATACAACACTTGACGTTTTTTCATCACACAGCCTGGTTACCACTGTTTTAGAGGCTACTGAATCAGTTTAATACAGCAAGCACCAGGGTAAAACATATATCAAGATACTACCTCGTATATTTGGGCCATACAACATTAACGCCCAGTATGCACAGTAGTAGCAGGTTCACGAACTCAAGACCCAGAGTCAAGTTAACTATGTTAGTAAGAGCCCCTATCAAACCAGACGAGCCACCTGTGCGTTCTGCAGTCAGCATGTGTACCCAGTCTCGGAGTGGGCGCGCTCTCGAATACAGCCCAGATCGAACAAGCTACTTAACCCAATGGAAGAAACGTCCCGTTTGTATTTCATATTCCTTGGAATTTCGTGTATCATCACTTCATAATAGATTTTCCCTTGCTGTGAGTTCCACCGCTCATATAATACTCGAAGGTATCAGAGATAACAACGATTCATGAAGTTCTGGGAGCTAATCCGGATTCCGGTGCAAATGCAACCCAACAAAATGCTGCAGACTACGGGGCCAAGACTCAGATCACTAACAGCGCGACACACTACCCCTAGTTCCGCAGTTTAACCGCCGCCGGAACTTTCGAAGCACTTTCCCTATCTTCAAGTTCGTAGGTTCACAACAGGTTGCCAATCCCGGACGTTCCAGGCACTCTCTACAGCAATCGATTATAGGTGGCACCACTGCATGGTGCCAAAGATCCTACTAACAGCTAGAGAGTGGCGCTACACCAAGGTTATCAGTAATATAATCAGGTATTGTCACTCACAATATTAACTGAAAAATATTGATCTTATACTCTTTAGTTCTTGATTATCGGATTAAATGTAAATTTTAAATAGAATACTTATTCCTTCCATTTCTTTCTTTTACTACTGGCTTCATCCCGCGTTGTGCAGCGTCGGCAGGGTTAACTACGGATCTGGCATGGTTAATTTTAAGGGGTGGCCGGATGCCCTTCCTGCCGCCACCCCATACCACCGGGACGGAATTAGTGTGCCTCAGGTGTCTGCGTCTAGTGTAAATTGTGTGAATGTGGTTTAAATTTCTGCGGGTCGTGTAACCGAGGCGGGACGTGAGGACCAGCATGGGTATTCACCTAGGAGGATGCGGAAAACCTCCTAAAAGCCACATCCAGGCTGGCCGGCACACCGGCCGTCGTCGTTAATCCGCTGGGCGGAATCGATCCGGGGTCGGCGCGCCTACCTGAATCCAGGAAGCAGCGCGTTAGCGTTCTCGGCAAACCTGGCTCCGGCTGTTTCATACTATGGGCCTGCAAGCTGTGCATGCTCTTGGTTGGTAATAGGCAGTGTGGGGAAGGATGCGTCTCAAACAGCCTCTCCTTCTCAAGTGCCCTTACCTGCCTTCTAGAGGTGGAGCTGTTAAGCCTTCGGGCGACTGAAGGGTAGGGGCACGACGGTGTGCTGAACAACTTGTACACCGGTTCAGATGGCTGCATTTGCTCTGGTGGGATCCTGCCCCAAGTCGGCGAAGGCCACTCGCCTTGTCTTGGGCTCCAGGGCATGCTCTGCCAAGCCGGGGCGTGGTGACATGTCCCCGGTCAGGCTAGATGGGTCCAGACCTCTGAACGTCTGGGGGACCGGCCCGGCACCTGAGTAGGACCGGGTCCTTGGCCTTTGGTGGGAACCCGGACTAGTAAGGGGCGAAGGACGGAGAGTGAATCCGCTCTCCCAGAATGCGGGTGGCATTAGCCGATAAGGGAGCGGGTGAAAACTGTGGTGGTGTGGCTGTTGAAGAGGACTAGTGCGCTGTACCCACGGCGTGCTAAACCTGGCAGCTCTGTTATTGACAGCTCTTGGTCAAGGGGCGGGACTGGTGAGCGAGCTGCATATAGCCTCCCCCCATGCCAGAGAGGCCGGTCCGGGGCAAGAGACGGGCCTCTATCTTTCACTCTCTTTGAATACGGTAATGGCTGAGAATCAAGAGAGTGGTAATTTGCTAGATGCTTCCGGAACGGAAATCGAGATGAATCTAACGGTTGCTGAGCGACACTAAATTTTTGAAATTGCTGGACTCGAGTGTCAAAAACGGAAAGATTAGCAACGGTGCCATAAACCAGATAAGAGACTTTGTTGCTAATTGGGCAATTGTTCACTCCCAGTTAGAAGGGAGGATATCGGAACTAGAAAAAGAAAATAAAAGGATTAGAAGTCAGCCTACTCGGACGTATGCTGCGGTTGCGAGAGCCCCAGTGGCCAAGGCACCGACAGCTAAAGAGACAATTCAAGAGAACATGAAAAAAGTAACACCCACGGTCTTTATAAAACCTAAACCAGGCGAAGACATCAAAGCTGCTAAGTCAGCTTTCGAAAAGTGTGTTGATCCAAAGAAAGATAAAATCAGGATCAACAGTGTCCGTACCTCAAAGAATGTGCTGATAGTCGAGACGGCCTCGCAAGAAGACAGCCAAAAGATCTTAGGCAACCAACAATTAAGTGAGAAAGTTAGGTGTGAACCTCCACGAAAGCGTTGCCCACTCATGTGTCTGTATGACGTACCTACATTTATGTCAGCGGACAGCCTAGTTGATGCGATATACACGCAAAATTTTGATGTGTTAATGACTAGAAACGAGTTTGACGAAGAGTTCAAGCTACGTTTCAAAGTAGGGCCTCGAGGAAAGCTGACTGTACATCGTGTTGTGGAAGTTTCACAGAACTTATGGAAAGTATTAACGCGAGGTGGTCGGTTGTACGTGGGCTACTCAGCACTGAACATTAAGGATTACCTGGCAGTACCACGTTGTACAAAATGCCAGGACATAAACCATACTAATAAGTATTGTACAGAACCGAATATCATATGTGCCCACTGTGGCCTGTCTGGACATATTAAGAAAGATTGTCCTAATAAGGACAAAGCAGCGACATGTGTACCATGCAAGAAACGGGGCCGTAAGTGTGGTGGACCTAAAGATTGTCCAACCCACAAGATGTTCTTAGAAAGACTCATACAAAGAACAGATTACGGAGATGTTTAAAATGGTACAAGTAAACGCAATGCGCAGCCAGATGGTTGCGCATGAGCTAAGGAAACTAGCGGAACAAGAACAAATAGATGTTCTTCTGATACAAGAACCTATCTCCTGTTCGGGTCGAGTCCCTGGCTTTCCTGCAACAGCACAAGTGGTTTCCTCGGGTGGGAACCCCATTAGTGCAATTATAGTATTGAACAAAACTATAAAAACTACGATATTAAGTCAACTCTGTACCGAGCATATTACGGTTGTACAACTCAATTTGTTGTCTTATAGTATGTACGTTGTTAACGTCTACTGCCAATTCAGACATGACATCAAGATTTATCTTGATCAGTTGCATTGGATACTAAGAGTTTTAGCTGGGCAGGCTATAATTGTAGCTCTGGATGCCAATGCTAAATCCCCGCTCTGGCACAGCGATTTACAGGACGGTAGGGGTGCGGAGCTTGTTGATTTGATAATGGAAACGCACATGCATGTGCTAAACTTGCCTGGGTACCCACCGATGCAACATCAAATATTGATGTCACACTAGCAAGTGAGAGGGCAGCACCCCACGTCCATAACTGGCAAGTAAGAGAACACCTAACTGTCAGTGATCATAACAGTATAACGTTTCAAATAGCGACAACCATCGCAGATGTGCCAGGTGAGTGGGTGGAACGGTTCAATTATGCTCGGACAGACTGGGACCGACTCGTGCAGGTGTTCAGTCCTCCAGAGTTCGGGGAGGACATAGGTAATATTGATGAAGCTGTGGAGGAGCTTGTAAGCTCCGTGCAAACAGCTATCACACTGGCTATACCTCGAATACCGAGATACATCTGCAGGGAGTCCACCCAATGGACCCCTGAATTGACTGTGCTTAAACGGTCGGTCAGAAGGGCGCGAAGCAACTATCAAAGGAGCTTTGCCCACGACGAACGACAATACCACCTGCGTATTTATCGTCGTATGAAGCAGAGATACAAGGATCAGTTAGATATTACAAGGCGCCAATTTTGGGAAAGATTTGTGAACGATCAGCTAGGAACAGACCCTTGGGGAGTTCCTTACAAAATCGTTCGAGAAAAAATTAGATCGCCCATGATGTTGTCTACACTACGTGCTGGGGGTGGTGACACGACAAAGAATTGGGAAGAAACAGCAAGACTGCTGTTGGACACATTACTGCCAGATGATATCGAGGACCAGGACTCACACGAGCAGCGGGAAATACGTCAGGCGCTCTCGACTCCGTATCTTAACGATACGAACGTGTGCCTTTTCTCTGCAGAGGAGGTGAAAGCAACCATCTACACCTTTGCAAGGAAGAAGGCGCCTGGTCCTGATGGGATCCCTGTGGAGATCTTACAGGGACTCGCACAATTGGTCGCCCCGGCATTAAGTCGTATTTACAACATCTGTTTACAGATGGGCTATTATCCACAGAGGTGGAAAACTGCTGAAGTTGTAACTATCAGGAAAGGCCCTGACAAAGATCCAACGATGCCGAAATCCTATCGGCCTATCTGTCTTCTGGATGTAATGGGCAAAGCATTTGAGAAGTTGCTGGCTGACCGACTCCTGAGTCACCGAATTCTGCACGGCATGAGTGATACGCAGTTCGGATTCCGAAAGGGTCGCTCCACTCAGGATGTGATCAATGAGGTTTGCCGGATTCTCCACTCAGCTACATCGAAGTATGTTCTGGGTATAATGATAGACATTTCAGGGGCCTTCGATAGCCTGTGGTGGCCGGCACTCTTCTCTCGCCTAAGAGAGATTGGGTGCCCGCGGCTGCTATATGGCTGTCTGGAGGCCTACTGTGATGGAAGAACCGCTAAAACAACGGCTCCTGGAGCCGTCGTAACTAAGAGAGTATCCCGTGGTTGTCCCCAGGGATCGGTGTGTGGTCCTATCTTCTGGGATATCAACATGGAGTCATTGTTGAACGTCCTACAGGGAGAGACTGCAGTTCTGGGCGTCGTTGCTTATGCGGATGATCTCGTAATTCTAGTGGAAGGTGACACTCGCATTGTGATCGAAGACCGATCACGACTGGCTATTGGTCTGTTAACAGATTGGTGTGAGAAGACTAAAATGTCTATTGCACCACAAAAATCGCAATACATGCACTTAAAAGGCAAGTTGAATAGGGACCCAACAGTCAGAATAAATGGCCAGGCAGTGTCGCGACAGAGATATGCCCTTTACTTAGGGGTATACCTAGATGAGAATTGGAGTTTCATTCCGCATATTGAGCAAATAACGACAAAGTCCTTAACTCTGTTCAATAAGATAATATCAATTGGACAAAGAAGATTTCATTTGCCGTCAAAAGCAATAAACATCTAACAACAGTATATTGGCACCAATAGTAGGTCACGCATCCAGTGTGTGGGCCCACAGGTTAGCTCTGGTGCGGCCGGCCGCTGCTGTCAGGCGAATACAGAGGAACGTTCTGTTGAGATGCATTGGAGCATTCAACACAAGTCCAACAGATGCACTGTTGGTAATTATAGGGTCTATGTCCACTAGACCTAATAATAAGGCAGTACGCAGCCTTCTACTGGCTGCGCAAACAGAACATTGATATGGTGCAAAACATAATGGGCATTCCTCTGGTAAGCGTCAAAGCCATCCGTGGAAAAGTGCTTGACATTTGGCAGGACGAATGGGATGGGTCCAATACAGGCCGTAGAGTCCACGGGTTTCTACCCACAGTGAGGGGAAGACTAAAGAACAAGATAATGAAGCTCTCACAGGGTCTAGTTCACTTCCTCACAGGACATGGTCCCTATCCCACGTACCTGCATAAAATAGGGAAAAGGCCAACACCGGAGTGTGACTGTGGTGCCCGCGAAGGATCGCCAGAACACACAGTGTTTGAGTGCCCGATATACGAACAGGCTGTCTCAGTGGAGAGACAGCTTCTGCAAACAAGAAATATTAACGAAATATTGACAGAAAGCGAATTGTTCAGCAATTTCGCAAAATTGGTAAATAAAATCTCAAGGGAGGCCCAGCGAGCCTACCTTGGGAGAGAGTAAATGCGCCTCAGATCTAATGCGCAATTGTAAATATGTAAATATTACGTTTGTCTAAGTCTTTGAATTGTAGTAGCTAGTAGTTGTAGTTAGATCAGCATGGTGGTGGGGGGAATAAAAGAGAGGTATAAATGGAGTGGTTTCTTCTAGTAGTAGCGGCCCGCCTCCACGCGGTTAGGGACGGGCAACTCTCTGGCTAGATTACAGAGAGGCTAAGAGGCCGATCATTCATATAGAGCACAATGTTGCAGAACAAATAGTGTGCATGCATTAATAACCACTTCTGTAGTACTAATAACAGAGATAGATAGTAGTAATACACCCACTCAAAAGTGTAAGAAAGTGGGTTATGTAGGTTTCATAAATTTGGGGGAAAAAAATATCCTGGCGGGTAAAGTACTTATTCCTTCCATAATGGAGTATGTAGTATATGATTTTTGGCATGCTGGAGACCTTTCATTGCGTTGTGTCAGGTTTTACCAAACGATAACATACACTGAGGTAACAAAAGCCATAGGGTAACGATATGCACTTCTGCAGACGGCGGTATTATCGCGTACACAAAGTAAAAAAAGCAGTGCATTGGCACAGCTGTCATTTGTAACCAATTGATGCATATGAAAAGGTTTCGGACGGTATTATGGCCGGACGACGGCAATTAACGAACCTTGAACGCGGAATGGCAGTTGGAGCTAGACGCGAGGGACATTTCACTTCGAAAATCATTATGGAGTTAAATATTCTGAAACCCACAGTATCAAGAGTAGGTCGAGAATACCACATTTCAGACAATACCACTCACCAAGGATAACGCTGTAGCCGACGGCCTTTACTTAAAGACTGAGAGCAGAGCAGCGTCGTTTGCGTAGAGTTATGAGGGCTAACAAACAAGCAGTACTGTGTGGACTAACCACGGAAATTTATGTGGCACATACCGCGAACGTATCCGTTAGGCACAGTGCGAAATTTGGCATTAACGGGGTATGGCAGCAGACGATTAAAACAAGTGCCTTTGCTAAAAGCACGACATCACCTGCAGTGCCTCTCCTGCACTCGTGACTATATCGGATGGACGCTAGACAACTCCAGAACCGTGGCTTGGTCAGAAGAGTTCCGATCTGAGTTGGCAAGATCTGATAAGGTTCGAGTGTGACGCAGACCCCTCATAGCCATGGAGCCAAGCTGTCTAAAGTCATTGTACAAGTTAGTGGTGCGTCTATAGTAGTATGGGCTGTATTTACACGGAATGGATTGGGTTCTCATGTCCCACTGGACCTATGTAAATGGCCATGTTTGACCACTTTGAGATCTTTTTCAGCCATTCAACGATGGATTTTTTATGGATAACGATGAACCACACATCACCAGGCCATAGTTTTCATCGATTAGTTTGAAGAATGATTTGGCCACCCAGATCACCCGACATGAATGCCATAGAGCATTTATGGGACATAATCGAGAGGTCGGTTCATGGACAATATGTTGCATCGTCAATACTTCCACAGTTATGGACGGTTATAGAGGCAGCATGGCTCAATATCTCTGCAAGGAACCTCCAGCGAATGCTGCATCCATGCCGCATCGGGTTATTGCAGTATGCAGGGTAAAAGGATATCCTACACGATACTAGGAGGTATATTCAAGAAAGATGTGGAGATCTCTAAAATATTACGAAAATATAGACCCATGATTATCCTCTTTCTCTCCCTCATGAAGTCACAATCGAGCTCTACGAAGGAACCATTCTAAAATAGCGCTGCACCATTTCCTCCACCTGTTTCCAGCCTAAAATAAACTGGGCCAATTATATGTACGCAGCTTCCATACACATTATCCACAACGATTCTCTGCCCTCCTGCTTCACAGCTCAATCTAAACAGTAGTCTCAATTTGTAGGGGGTTGAAATAGAACTGACACGGCTTTCTGATAGAACATTCAGTTTTATAACTGCACAAGGAGTATTGCAAGTTCTAAGAAATGTGATCACACTACACTTCATCTGTGGGCCCAAGTGAGAAAATACCAGTTTTTTGGACTAGTGGTGAGGAACATAGTGAGAAAAATCGATGTCGAAAGGATCTCCACTTCAGTAAATGAAGAAATGATACTTCAAACTGAATTGGGTGCAACAGGGCTCGAATTGCTGCCTTAGAATTGCTAATTCAGCTGTCCAATTGGCATGGCTTTGCAATCACATGTAATACTGTGGGGAGGGGATAGGTAGGGGGGCGTGGCTCCCCTTGTTTTAATTCCAGACTATCAAGATTTAATTGTACTGGGTGATTCGTGATTACTTTGTGAGGTTCCCCTACATTAATATCGTTCAATGCTGACCCAGGCTAAACTTTAATCTAATAACAACAAAAAATATGACTCTGAAAACAAGTTTTATCATATCCTTAGTAACGCCTGTCAACTTTAAAAAAATGGTAGGTATGCAAATAATGTCATACATTGATTAACATGATGAGGTATGCAGCTTTATAACCAGTTTTATTGGCGCCATAACTTTAATAAGCATTTTTAAAGTTTCTTCCTGTTCCTTCCCTTTGAGGAGTATTAATTAGTTCAATTTTTGCTGTTTTTTGTTAATAATCAATAATAATTTCTGAGACTGTAGGACATAAAATATGGCAATTTTAGATCCTTGCCCACTCTAGCTACATTTCTGTAGACGCCCATGCGCGCTCCCATCATCCCTTAAGAAAAAAATGCTAGTTTCTGTTGTAAAACAAGAAATATACATCTTGTGCCCACAAGAAATGATTTTTTTGTGTGTTGCTTAGTGCGAAACTGTCTGCAGTACGTGGAAAGGTTGTACACTTTCTACTTAAAATAAACAAAGTAAACTGAGCAGAGAGAGGAATGTGTGTAATGCAAATGAATCAATCCGAACTCTGGCGTGGTTGCAATTCAAGTTGTCCAGTGATTGGTGGATTATACCAAGTCTGACCAGCTGTTGATGTGACTTGCTTTTTATTCTGTAACTAACACACGTGAACAGAGGTGCTCCACCACATATGTGGTCGATTACACTGCTGGTGCTCTTAAGGAATATGTTGCGAGGGCAAATGTGGTTTTCGACGGAATTTCTCCAATACGCCAATTTTGACACAACGATATTGGTATCCGTATGTAATAATATGTGAGAGCTATGTTGTATTCCGATTCGACGCTGAATGAGTATCATTTCGAAGGATCTACAATAAATCTATGCTCATGCCTTATCAGTTAAGAAATTTTTCGGTGTTCCTATGTCTAGAAGCCCTAACTCAGTCATTAGAAACAAAATATTAGCTATCAGTGATTGCATTAGGGACGGTGAAATATGTAACAGAGCAACAATATGCCCTAAGTTCGCTTCTCGGCGACAGATGGGAAGCAGTTTGTTACAGTTGGCTATGGTATAGCAATTTGCCTCGTGTGCTAAACATGGTAGTGTGTGGGGCAACTTGATACAATTCTCTACCGTGTGACATTTATTGGGACGTCTGTCATTGTTTGTTATGTTGTAACAATCTGCTCCACGTCACCTGCATGGAAACGTATTGGAGAGCTATTCGTTACAATTTAATTTAACACTTATCTGTAATCAGTGATGCATTATGTAATTTGTTACAATTTCGTTTCATGCTTACCTGTAACTGGTGACGTAGAGGGTAACTTGCTACAGGTTTGTTGGATGATTATCTATAACTGGCAACATACGAGATAAATGGTTACAGTTTGACTTGTGTTACTTGTCGCTTTAACTGTGGTGCTAATATCGATCTGGTTGATTCGGGGGAGGGGAACAAACAGCGAGGTCATCGGCCCCCATCGGATTAGGGAAGGATGAGGAAGGAAGTCCACCGTGCTCTTTCGAAGGAACCATCCCGGCATTTACCTGAAGCGATTTAGGGAAACCACGGAAACCCTAAACAAGATGGCCGGAAGCGAGTTTGAACCGTCGGCCTCCCGAATGCGACTCCAGTGTGGTGAAAACGGTGCTAAATCACTTGGTCGAACTATTCTCATGCCAAAGTGCTGTTTAACATGTAATTAGATCAGTAGTGGCCATATGTATTCCAAGTATATTTCTTACTGTTATTGAACAACTAAGCTATCACAGTAGTTCCGTGTTTGTTTTTTACTGTTATGGAAAAAAAATCTTCACCTGCTTTGATAAATAACACACATTATTTTTCTCCCAAATGTTGTATTTTCGTTCAGAGTCAGAGATCTGTTTGGAACCTTGGCCATCATTGTCTTGGACAAAGCAGTGTTTATGAAGCTAATGTGTCATACAGAGTTTGTTTCAGAGTTACAGTTGCGTATTATGGTAGCGCTTTTATTATTGATATGGAGCATGCTGAAAATTTGTAATCTCCATGTCACAGACGCAGATACCAGACAGGGGCTAACTGGACTAGCGCACTGACGATTCGGTACAATCTTAATTATGTATGTAGATAGTTCATTCATTGTGGGAAACGAGGGTCTCGACTATTTCTGCATGTTATCGACATTGATATCGGAAAGGTCTCAGTCCCTCACATTCGAAGATTTTCAATAATATTTTAACTCAATTATATGTGTCATACAATCACGCAGGAAGCAGGCGACCATTGTTACACTGTGCAGCCCCTCTGAATTGAGGCTGACTGGTTCGCCAAGATAAAAGCCAAACATCAGACAAGGAGTGCAGAACTAATGAATCTTTACTTTCAAATTTGAAGTCAAAAAACAAATAGAAAATGTACAGTTCTCGGATTTTTTTCCTTTACTTGTACATTGAAACCTTGCTTATCGCCAAATTTCAAGATTCTAGGCCAATGGTAAGTACCCAACAGGTTTGAATGAGTGATCTTGCGAGTATCAAAATATGTGACTTAAATGCTTCCAGCTTTTGATTGTCCTGACTTAGAAGCTTAATTCTATTATACCCCCAAGAGACCGTAGACCTCAGTATGTGGCATAAATTACAACTTGACCCGTCTACTTTTTCCTGATAAAAAGGAGTGTTAACAGAATGAGGAACAGATGGAGACACGTAAGAAATGACAAACACTCATTTCTCTCGTGTTATAGGTACAAATGTACAGTTTTAGGCGTTGTCCTCTAGTTGTATTGTGAAACCTTGTTTCTTGCCAAATTTTTTGATTTGGCATCAGAAATTACCTTACAGAGAGACTAACAGACAGAGAGTCAGACTTGAATTGACCAGAAATTTTTTTCCGAGCGGTATGGTTATAAATTCACAGTTTTCTGATATTTTTATTCGTTGCCAAGAGACTGTAGGCTCTAGTCATGACATAAAATTCAACTTGATACACCCTCCAATTCGTAAGAGAAAGGGGACGTAACAGACGGACTAACAGACAGAGAATCAGACTGGAATTGAGCAGAAATATATTTTCCGATCGGTATATTTACAAATGTACAGTTTTCGGATATTTTTCTTCGTTTGTACAGTGAATTCTTCTTTTTTTTCTAGATTTCATGATTATAGGCCGACGGGACGTACTCTAATGATTTTCATGAGTGAGTTTGCGAGTGTCAAAATATGTGTTGTAAATGGTGTATTTTTTGTTTCCATTGATTTGAAGATTCAATTTTTACAACGCCAGTGGGCCACAGACATCAGTTTCCAACACAAATTAAAACTTTACTAGATGACGCGTTCGTGAGAAAAAGAGGTTTTAAGTCGGCCAGAGAGAAATACAAAAAAAGGGATCCTGTAGAGGCTCTGTTTTTACCTACTGAGGCACGCAACTCTAAAAATTTTAATTTTGTAAAATAAATCATCACTCCCAACTGACATTAGACGCAACACTGAACTAGTTACGACGAAATAAATCATCGATCGAAAAGAGTGACTATTTGCAGTTTGTTTAATCTTTAATCGTGACTATTTGCAGCTTGTTTAATCTTTAATCAGTCATATTAGAATCTAAAGTGTCTTCAAAGTTTCATTAAAAGTTGTTTGTACGTCCATATTGATTTGTTAACTGGCTCATTGTGTTACACTATGTCCTCTACGCACATATTCAGAAATTAACGAACTCTTTGGTACGCTGCAGGCAGCCACTCCTCTGCCCATCGGTGGCAACATACAGATCGTGGGTCTCCCTGCCCAAGGCTACGACCCACCAGGCGGGCTCGCAGTCACCATCACTGGCTGGGGCGGCACTGCCTCTACGGGGCCGCCGGCGCCGCCCACGATGATGAAGGTCGACATCACTGTCATCGACCGCGCCAGCTGCGTGGCCAGGTTTGGCGTCACCGACCGCATGATCTGCGCCGGCGAGGCCGGCAAGAGCACCTGCTACGGCGACTCCGGCGGTCCGCTCGTCAGTGGCAGCACTCAGGTCGGCATCGTCTCGTGGGGGAGGCAACAGTGCGAGTCCGACGGCGCCGTCTACGCTAACGTCGGCAACCTCCGGTCCTGGATCACGGCTGCCGCTGGCGTCTGATCAAGTTCTCTCATTCTATATAAGTTAATGAACAGGTTGCAAAATAATCAGTTGCCATATACACTCAGAGGTTCTCAAATTTCAGTCTTGTTTCAAATACGCCTTTACGGTCTATGTCAAGCATTACTAGCATCAAATAAAGGATATTATCTTTAACTTGGAAAGTACAGGGTGATTCAAAAAGAATACCACAACTTTAAAAATGTGTATTTAATGAATGAAACATAATATAACCTTCTGTTATACATCATTACAAAGAGTATTTAAAAAGGTTTTCTTTTCACTCAAAAACAAGTTCAGAGATGTTCAATATGGCCCCCTCCAGACACTCGAGCAATATCAACCCGATACTCCAACTCGTTCCACACTCTCTGTAGCATATCAGGCGTAACAGTGTGGATAGCTGCTGTTATTTCTCGTTTCAAATCATCAATGGTGGCTGGGAGAGGTGGCCGAAAAACCATATCGTTAACATACCCCCATAAGAAAAAATCGCAGGGGGTAAGATCAGGGCTTCTTGGAGGCCAGTGATGAAGTGCTCTGTCACGGGCTGCCTAGCGGCCGATCCATCGCCTCGGGTAGTTGACGTTCAGGTAGTTACGGACAGATAAGTGCCAATGTGGTGGCGCTCCATCCTGCTGAAATATGAATTGTTGTGCTTCTTGTTCGAGCTGAGGGAACAGCCAATTCTCTAACATCTCCAGATACTGTAGTCCAGTTACAGTAGCACCTTCGAAGAAAAAGGGACTAAAAAATTTATTGGCTGAAATGACACAGAAAACGTTCACCTTAGGCGAGTCACGTTCATATTGAGTTGTTTCCCGCGGATTCTCAGTGCCCCATATACAGACATTGTGACGGTTGACTTTCCCGTTAGTGTGGAAAGTTGCTTCATCACTAAACACAATCTTTGAAACAAAAGATTCATCTGTTTCCATTTGAGCAAGGATAAAATCACATAAATCGATTCTTTTAATCTTATCAGCTGCAGACAGTGCTTGAACCAATTTCAGACGATAAGGTTTCATAACTAACCTTTTTCGTAGGACTCTCCATACAGTTGACTGTGGAATTTGCAGCTCTCTGCTAGCTCTGCGAGTCGATTTTCCTGGGCTGCGAACAAATGCTTGCTGGATGCGTGCTACATTTTCATCACTCGTTCTCGGCCGTCCAGAACTTTTCCCTTTGCACAAACACCCACTCTCTGTAAATTGTTTATACCAACGTTTAATACACCACCTATCAGGAGGTTTAACACCATACTGGGTTCGAAATGCACGCTGAACAACTGTCGTCGATTCACTTCTGCCGTACTCAATAACACTAAAAGCTTTCTGTTGAGCGGTCGCCATTTTAGCATCAACTGACACTGACGCCTAGTCAACAGCACCTCAAGCGAACAAATGTACAACTAAATGAAACTTTATAGCTCCCTTAATTCGCCGACAGATAGTGCTTAGCTCTGCCTTTTGTCGTTGCAGAGTTTTAAATTCCTAAAGTTGTGGTATTCTTTCTGAATCACCCTGTACTTTAATTTTTCTCAATGCTTTCTGGGAGTAGGTGGCAGGTAAATTACAGTGGTAAATTTGTGATTCGACATGAACAGCGACGTCGTATCACTGCAATACCTCTCAAGTGTGAAAAGGTATACGTAGCTTTTCGCTGTTGTATTCCGAGGAAGTAACTGGACACACTTCGGTTTACAATGGTTTTGGGTAAAGTATAGTCGTCTGGAAAGCGAGTAACGTCGCTTGATAATTGTGCAGTTGCTATGTGTGTCTTGTATTAGAGCTGGTAGGTACCTACACGATGCGCAAGTGTAATGATGACTCCGCTGGATACGTAAGGTCGCTGCTTTATTCTGCCATGGAATCAGTTTTGCCAAAGTAAAGACACCGTAAACCCCTATGATACTGTCGATCACCGATTACCATGACTCAGATAAATCGTTATTTCTAAGCTCCAACAGAAGTTTATTAAAACATTTTCCGTCTGAGTCAAGACAAATTTATGATTTTTCTTGATAAGATGCATTTTATTTTAGTTACTTCTAACATAGCCATTCGTATGAAAATGACGCGAACATGGCCACTCGAAAGCTTGGGTTTCGTCTACTTAAGCCACATTCTCTTCTAATGGCCCATTATGTGTTGTATATATACCATTTTGACACGTATCCTCATATTTTATATACCTATGCTATTTCGTGCCATACACTTTCTCCTTCTTGTATACAGTTTCACATATCGTATAAATTGAGTTTACTCACATTTAATTTTTTTGTTCCTTCAGCTTGCCTTGGCGTTCAAAAGTGTTTCAGGACTATCAATTAGATTAAATGCATATGAGATACGACTTCAAGCTACTTTATTAACAAGTGGATTTAGTTCTTACGAAGTGTGTTTTTTTTGCCGGCCGGCGTGGCCGAGCGGTTCTCGGCGCTACAGTCTGGAATCGCGCGACCGCTACCGTCGCAGGTTCGAATCCAGCCTCGGGCGTGGATGTGTGTGATGTCCTTAGGTTGGTTAGGTTTAAGTAGTTCTAAGTTCTAGGGGACTGATGACGTCCGAAGTTAAGTCCCATAGTGCTCAGAGCCATTTGAACCATTTTGAAGTGTCTTTTTATACTGTATGTTCACTCTCAGTTGCTCGCTATCCAGCCAGTGGCTCATTTATCAGCACTTACGTACAGCCTGATCTGTACAGCAGAGGTGTTAGTCGATCACAGGAAAGACAGAGCACAGAGCGAGTAGTAATACGTGTTTGTAACTTAAAGCAGTTATTTGGAAATCTCTCGTCTTTAATAATTCCTGCTGGTGTAATCAGGGAGATTCAGCATTCTTAACACATTTTGCCGTGACTCGGGGTCTCGCATATTATAGGCTCAAAACTCTGTCATGACACAGCTGTCACAACTATAGGCCAATAAATTCTTCATAGGTCTGCTATTACATGTCTACAGAGATAACATTAGGTGATTTTTTCTTAACTTTCTATGGCGTGTGTAACTTCTTGAACGAAACTGTTGGCTTGCATTGCAGCTCACTGAAAATCTCTGAAGGTATGCGGTATGAGAAACAATCAAGTCACTCATTTTGTGAATCTATTCTGTAAGACGTATGCTTTGCCAGCGATGGGCGAGGCATGACAGAATCTCTGACCAGAGAGTAGTATGTAGTTAGTTGTTGCTTGTCGCTAGTCGGCGTGAGTCGGCAGTAGTCTTCTGTCCGTGCTAGTCAGCAGTAGTCGGCGCGTGCCTGCCCGTGTCGGCAGTCTGCTCTGGTCGGGACTCTGGAGGATGGGTATTATTGTAGAAGGTAAAGAAGCAGCCTTGCGCATATCTAGTAGTGTATATTAAATGTCAATTTGTTTAAAAAAAAGAAATGCCCCCAATAATAATTTTTATAATATAAAGTAATTTTGAAAGAAAAGCATTCATTTCAATTTAAAGAAAATTTCCATTGCATGATCATTCCTTCCAACAATTAATATATATATATATATATATATATATATATATATATATATATATATATATATATATATATATATATACACCAGCATTGCATGAAGCTGTGCCAAAAATGTTCTACATAAGAGCAGATATACACTCCTGGAAATGGAAAAAAGAACACATTGACACCGGTGTGTCAGACCCACCATACTTGCTCCGGACACTGCGAGAGGGCTGTACAAGCAATGATCACACGCACGGCACAGCGGACACACCAGGAACCGCGGTGTTGGCCGTCGAATGGCGCTAGCTGCGCAGCATTTGTGCACCGCCGCCGTCAGTGTCAGCCAGTTTGCCGTGGCATACGGAGCTCCATCGCAGTCTTTAACACTGGTAGCATGCCGCGACAGCGTGGACGTGAACCGTATGTGCAGTTGACGGACTTTGAGCGAGGGCGTATAGTGGGCATGCGGGAGGCCGGGTGGACGTACCGCCGAATTGCTCAACACGTGGGGCGTGTGGACTCCACAGTACATCGATGTTGTCGCCAGCGGTCGGCGGAAGGTGCACGTGCCCGTCGACCTGGGACCGGACCGCAGCGACGCACGGATGCACGCTAAGACCGTAGGATCCTACGCAGTGCCGTAGGGGACCGCACCGCCACTTCCCAGCAAATTAGGGACACTGTTGCTCCTGGGGTATCGGCAAGGACCATTCGCAACCGTCTCCATGAAGCTGGGCTACGGTCCCGCACACCGTTAGGCCGTCTTCCGCTCACGCCCCAACATCGTGCAGCCCGCCTCCAGTGGTGTCGCGACAGGCGTGAATGGAGGGACGAATGGAGACGTGTCGTCTTCAGCGATGAGAGTCGCTTCTGCCTTGGTGCCAATGATGGTCGTATGCGTGTTTGGCGCCGTGCAGGTGAGCGCCACAATCAGGACTGCATACGACCGAGGCACACAGGGCCAACACCCGGCATCATGGTGTGGGGAGCGATCTCCTACACTGGCCGTACACCACTGGTGATCGTCGAGGGGACACTGAATAGTGCACGGTACATCCAAACCGTCATCGAACCCATCGTTCTACCATTCCTAGACCGGCAAGGCAACTTGCTGTTCCAACAGGACAATGCACGTCCCCATGTATCCCGTGCCACCCAACGTGCTCTAGAAGGTGAAAGTCAACTACCCTGGCCAGCAAGATCTCCGGATCTGTCCCCCATTGAGCATGTTTGGGACTGGATGAAGCGTCGTCTCACGCGGTCTGCACGTCCAGCACGAACGCTGGTCCAACTGAGGCGCCAGGTGGAAATGGCATGGCAAGCCGTTCCACAGGACTACATCCAGCATCTCTACGATCGTCTCCATGGGAGAATAGCAGCCTGCATTGCTGCGAAAGGTGGATATACACTATACTAGTGCCGACATTGTGCATGCTCTGTTGCCTGTGTCTAAGTGCCTGTGGTTCTGTCAGTGTGATCATGTGATGTATCTGACCCCAGGAATGTGTCTATAAAGTTTCCCCTTCCTGGGACAATGAATTCACGGTGTTGTTATTTCAATTTCCAGGAGTGTATATTCGCAGTTTTTATTGAGGTAAGAATTTTTCTTTTTTTTTATTCAGAATACTGGGCCGAGGCGCAGCGTTGCTGTCGTCATAAAATTTACCAGGTTACTAAATTTTTTATTATTTCCACGTTTAGGAATTGATTTTTGTGGTTACATTAAATGTGAATGCATTTCTGCACAGAGATTATAAATGGGAGCCAATTTCGTTCAAAGGTTACAATATATATATAAAATTCATTCAATTATTATTTTTGTGCGGAGGTTATACATATGGTTCATGGTTACTCAATTAAATATTATTTTTGTGCGGAGGTTACATTTGGTTCGTGGTTCACATTTTTATTATTTATGTGGGGAGGTTACACTTGGTTCATGGTTTCAAATTTAAAAAAAACTTGTGGGGAAGTTGCACATGGCGACATCCGGCCAGGATCGTATTTCTTTGTGAATCTTCTGAGAAGTAGTAATATATCTGCTCTTATTTACTTAAATGTAATTTGCATATGGCGCAGCGCATTTACTAATTTGTCACTCTTTCTTTCACAGATCATCGGCAACTTGTTGCTCTTTCTTGTGATTGTGTTTGTTGCATTTTTGCATTGTCTTTGTTTCATTTTTGTGCTTAATTTCGGTTTGTGAGAAAATGTCGTGAAAAACTGTTAACAGTACATCACGATGTACAATGAGTGAAATAGCCGACTCGAATAGTATGACCGATAATACTTGCGACACTCAGTGTCTTAATGATAGTCCTCCATTTACAGACAATGAGTGCCTACCGACCACCAGTAATGATTTTAATGCTAATGATGAGCAAATATATTCAATTGTGTCGTCTGTTAATTTAACGACAATTGATGACGCGGAACGTTCTGTTACAATGAACGCTGCGCAGCTTGACACACCCGGTTTGCAAAATTTACGTAATGAACAGACAAATTTTTCTAACGAAAATGAACAGTGTAATCATAATACGTCAGATTTATTTAATTCTGGTGTAGTGACCAACAGTGCACATCCTATTGGCAAACCTTTTTCTGAATCACAGAATAACCAAATGGTTATAGAAAACGTGACAAATGTAGATACACCATTACACAGTACAGAGAATAGAACCGATGATCTTGGCTGGGGTAAAGGTATGGCATTATTACAACAAATCATTAAAAAAAATAGACAATGAGTACAAACAACTTGATGAAACACTCGAACGAATTCATGAATCGTACAAACAACGTAATGGAAATCTTGGACAGTGGAATGAAACACTAAACAACAATTCCAAACAAATTAATGAAAAACAAGACAACCTTAAAGAAAATTCCAAACAGTTGAATGAAAAACTCGACAACCATATTAAACAACCAAATGTATCGTGCAAACAACTCAATGAAAAATACGATGACAATCCTTCAAATACAGACAATCAGTGCGTACCGACCACTAGTAATGATTCTAATGCTAATAAGGAACAAACAAATTCAATTGTGTCCTCTGCTAATTTAATGACAATTGATGACGTGGCACGTTCTGTTACAATGAACGCTGCCCAGTTTGACACACCCAGTTTGCAAAACTTACGTAGCGAACAGATAAATTTTTCTGACGAAAATGAACAGTGTAATCAGAATACGTCATATTTATTTAATTCCGGTGTAGTGAATAACAGTACACATCCAAGTGGCGAAGCTTTTCAAGAATTAGAGAATGACCAACTGGTTACACAAAACGCGACAAAAGCAGATACACCACCACACAGCACCGAGAATAGAGTAGGTAATACTGCCTTGGATCAATTAATATCATTATTTCTACAATAGAAGAAAGAACAAGAAGACCTTCTCAAACAGCAAATTATTGAAAACAATAAAAAACAAGACGACAATTACTAACGACTCAATGAATCGAACAAACAAATTCATGAAAGTCTTTAACAGCGGAATGAAATACTAGATAATCATTTCAAACAACCTACTGAATCGCGCAAACAATATAATGAAAGTTTCAAACTGACGAACGAAAAACACGACAACCTTAATGAACAGAACAAACAACTTAGTGAACAGATTACAGCCGTTACCGTGCAACGTCATGATACTGAAGATCAATTACGTGAGGATACAAAGACTTGTGCTACCAACAGTAGTGAAGAAATTAGATCTGTTGCACAAGAATTAAATAATACACATTCAGCCACAACAGAATCAGTTAGAGATGAAATTAGTGCAGTCACTGAGCAATGTTCTGAAAATGCGACACAGTTACGCGACGAGTTTAATTTAATGTCAGCAGAAGTTTCACACACTGTGGTTACGGAAGTCGATAAGAAATTTGAACAACAAATCAGCCAAATTTATGAACGTATAAAAAGTGACAGAAATGAAAATTGTTTCACTCACTGACACGTCACAGCATACGCCACGTTGCGAACATATCTCACACTCACACAGCCAGTATAATTTAAGTAATTTACAGAGATCACGCGACTTAGAATCCGAACAGACACAGACAAATAGATTTTCATGCAATCCTGAACCTGTTCACAAAGTCAGAGACGATAACGTCGATTATAAGCAATTTTTATCTGTAAGAAAATCGAAGGTATTTGAAAATGACAGAACGCAGATTCACTCTTTCGACTGGATACGTCAATTTGCTTTTGTATTTTCATCAGCTTGGGCTATAATGCAGAAACTAGCATTGGCATGGATACAGCAATTTGCTTTTGAATTTTCACTGCCATTGCATGTAACGCAAAAGCTAAAATTTATTTGCAGCGCGTAATAGACCTCAGGGGATTCATTACGCATTAATGAATATGTGCCGTAGCATGCACAGGGCCCCGAGCCGCAGTAGTGCTATATCATCTTTAGTTTTCTGCACTGCTGCCTTCTCTTCTACTATCCTTTATATCTATTAAAACAGCTCTTCAACTATCGCTCTATCTAGAATTAGGAATGAGTAATGAAAACTTGATAAGACAAGTTTTACCGAAAGTGACAATTTTTCATTAGACGCTCCAGAAATGACAATCACGAGGACTTTAATAACAGACAAAAATTTAATCAGCAGTATGTGTAAAATTATCAGCAATAGCGAACGCATTTTGGCAACAATAGAGGTTTTTCACCGCAATAGCAACAAAACCAACCGGTTAGCATACCTAACTAACAATGTAATGTGCAAGGTCAACCAAGCTTGAATGTTTCTCCGCGTACGTGTATTGCGTCGGCCCCAAAAAACAGTAATGCACAGCAACAAGGGAATCAGTACGTACAGAAAACACGCTATTTCAATTCCTATCGCACTGCACCGTATAGCAATGACCATCATGACAGACGTAAAAATAATGAGCACAATTTTCAGCGTACATTTAATAACAGTCGATCTTATCAGCAGCAAGAGCATCAGCAACATCATATTATCATGAATGCACCTGACAGTAGGTTTTATCCAGAACGTAATACATCAAGAAGAAATAACAGAACAGTACAAATAGTGGAAATGCCACAGCATCCTCCTGAAAATAATAGCACGTCAGATAGAATTTGACTAGATACAGTACAGGTTGCATATTCCTGTAACGCAAGCAATAATTCTGACACGCAGAATCTTGTTCACGAGAATGTTATTTGAAACAAGCCTTGTTGAATGCACCACTTTTATCGCACCCAGATCTTACCAGAAATTTTTCCATTGCCACCGACATTTCTAACATCGCTTCAGGCGTACATATTTTTCAGGAAATTGAAGAAGATAGTTGTACAGTAATTAAAAACATCGTTTTTGCAAGTCGCATTCTGTCACCTGCTAAACGAAATTATTCTGTTACAGAACTTGAAACATTATGTGTTGTATGGGCTTGTACCAGATTTAGGCATTTTCTTTATGGAAGACACATTACCGTTTACACAGATCATAGAGCGATACAGTTTTTACTTTCGTCTAAATTTACTCACGACAGATTAAGCAGATGGAAACTTTATTTACAGGAATTTAACTTTACAATTGTTCACATTCCCGGCACACGAAATATTGTAGCAGACGCACTATCACGTTCTCTCCGCAACAATCAGCAAGACATCGCAACCAACTTTTGCAAAGCAAATTTCAGCGTCATGTACATTCAACCAGTTGCATTTGAAAATTTCATTTCGTCGTCATTACAAGACATAGCACAAGAGCAGAGTAAAGACAACGTGTGGAAAGAAATTAAACACCTTTGGCAAGATAGGAATAATGGTACCATTAGAAACCATTACACTGTACGCAATGACATTCTGTTTCGCCGCTCTCATCCTGACAGCAACAATTGGTTGCTATACATTCCTGACGAACTTGTTAACAAATTAATCTGGTATACTCATTTAAGTTACGCACATTACGGAGCCAGAAAATGTTTTCTTATACTGAGACAGAACTGTTATTTTACCAACATGGAGAAACGTATTCGACGAGTTTTAGCGTCATGTAAAATCTGCCAGAAAACTAAGTCAGATACGACTTCACACATTCCTCCATTACATCCCATTGTACCTGTTAAATTGAGACATATGGCCGCTGTACACATTTTTGGTCCGATTCCCAGAACTAACAGAGGTTTTAGCTACATCTTTGTCGCTGTTGAACTCACTTCAAAATTTGTTACCTTCACTCCGTTACGCAAAGCTACTGCTAAAACTGTTTCGAAAGCGTTTGTAAAACATTTTCTATTTCATGTAGGGCATGTGTTGAAAGTAATTTCCGCCAATGGATCACAGTTTCGATCTGCTATATGGACACGTATGTTACGAGCTAGAAACATTTCTCCGATCTATATATCCAGGTACCATGCTTCTTCGAACCCTTGTGAACGATTAATGAAAGAAATTGGTAAACAGTGTAGAATATACTGCCATACAAGACATACTGATTGGGACACATACATACAATCATTCCAGGATGTAATTAATTCCATACCGCCCGCATCTCGTGGTCGTGCGGTAGCGTTCTCGCTTCCCACGCACGGGTTCCCGGGTTCGATTCCCGGCGGCGTCATGGATTTTCTCTGCCTCGTGATGGCTGGGTGTTGTGTGATGTCCTTAGGTTAGTTAGGTTTAAGTAGTTCTAAGTTATAGGGGACTGATGACCATAGATGTTAAGTCCCATAGTGCTCAGAGCCAATTCCATACCAAATGAATCTACTATACTATCTCCGTCTGTTATACTGAAAAATGTTGAACCACCCAACAAAATTAAAGAATTAGTAACCTTTCCTACATCTCGTCGACTACGACACCATGAAATAATTGACATTGCGCTGAACAACGTCAAACGTGCCGCAGAGCGCCGGAGAAGACAGCAAAAACAGGTCTGTACACGCCGTGACTTTCACATTGAACAGAAGATATTAGTACGTACACACTCTTTATCCAACAGAGGAAAGAGTAGATGCAGTAAATTTGAGCTTTTATACGCAGGTCCATATCGAATTCGCAGCATTCCTCACCCCAATGTAGTACACGTCGAAACTTTGAGAACCAGAAAAAGCAAGGACAATCACCATGTCTCCAACATTAAACCCTTTATTGAATGAACATACTTTATGATTTATCACACTGTAATGCCATTTCCTAATTTTTTTATGACTGCTTATGCAATTATATTCAAATGAACACATACTGATGATTATCGTATTTCTTCTTGGCAAGTGACCGGCAAGGTAAGATTAACAGGTCGCTTTTCTTGTCGTTACACATCAGACTGTGCACATTTTCCATTTTTCAGGTATGTATGATTGTTTTCCTGTTTTGTTTGTATGCACTATGAAATATTCAAGATATAACAAACACCAGTTGACTTTGACATTTTACCTTTTGATATCTCAACATCGTGACTATTTTTTTTTCTTTTTTTCTGCTACATTGTGATACTCTGTGTACATTTCTGCCTCTGAACACTGCCTATGTTTTTGACATATTACGTTTTCTGTCATGCTATACTGTATGCTTAATTATATCACTAGAAACCAGTTTTTATTTAATGGGTATAGGATTTAAATGCAAGACATTAATCTTTGTTCATAATTTTCAGAAAGAAATAACGTGTAAAAGAAATAAATTAAACAGAAATGGAATTTCACCTTCGGAATGAACGAAAAAAGATGCAATACTTCGTCACGAAAAGTAAATGGATGAGAATTAACAAGCATTAACGAGAATATACTATACTCATCGTATAATAGCAGTCTTAACTAATATTTTCTTTCAGAATACAAGGTGATTGATGCAGGCTGTCAGACAGAACTACACATCTTAGTTTTAGTGATGAAATATGCTAGAAATAAGGAATAGTTGTATAATTAATAATGAAGTGACTCTTTTGCAGATGATAATGAATGATGATGAATAGTGATGAAGAGTATGCTACTATGGATAGTGAAGTTTTTCTTTACAGATGATGATAATAATGGAGTTATGATGATATGGATAATGAAGTTTTTCTTTGCAGATGAGGATAATGTTGAAATTTATGTATTTATGCTATGTAGTTATTTAAGTATTTGTTGCAGTTCGTTTTGACAGTATGTCTTATGTCGCATGGTATGATGACTGAAGGTTTTGGAAAGGACAGCTAGAGAACACATATATTTTATACACGTTTCACTACCTGTTAATTCGAAGTTCACTACTTTTGAGCATAATATGCGTTTCTTCTTTCAGCTTAATAATCCATTTTGTATTTTTCTAGGAGAAGCTATTCACGAAATTAATATGCTATAAGCAGTTAATCATTAAACGTGTGTCATTCATGAATATGATCACATATACTCTACTTGTTTCATAACCTTGCTACAGCTGACTCATGACGAATGACGTTATACATCTTCATTTGCAGCAATAACTCAAAAGCAAATATTGTTATGCCCCAATAATTAATTATCGATCCCAACGCAATACATTGCTAGCACCAAAAAAAAATGTATTACCTGTCCCAAATAATGCTACCAGTTTAAGAGAGTTCTGAGTAATACTGAATGATTTTTTCTAGTCACAGACGTTGAATAATAGTTACAGTATGTTACATTTTCAATATGTCCTACGTCACTGGAATCATCAGTTCTGTGTAATACTGAATGACGCTTTGTAATAATGCATACATGCTATGACAATAATTTCTGTAAATAATATTTTGTTATACTCTATAAATGCTATGCCAATAATTGACTCTCATTTTCAATGATGACTTCTGATGGTTTGTAACTGGCCAATGAGTGCCAATAATTATTTTAAATATGCTGTATGTCACTTGAATGATGAAAAATGTTTTGTACTATTCAGTACTTGCTATATGTTTTGTAACTGGCCAATAATTATTTTAAATATGTTGTGTGTCACTTGAATGATGAAAAATGTTTTGTACTATTCAATACTTGCTATATGTTTTGTAACTGACCAATGAGTGCCAATGATTACTATAACTAAGTGAATTATGTTAATAGTATGCCATTCATTAGCTCCTGTTTTCAATGATAACTTCTGATGGTTTGTAACTGGCCAATGAGTGCCAATGTTCACTGTAATCAGATGATTTATGAACATTATTCTGTAATACTTCATACATGGTACAGAAATGTTCAGTAACTGGGCGATGAGTGCCACCAATTACTTAAATCAGTTGTTAGACTAGTGTAATTCTCAATGAAGACAAGTATGTGACTTAATGTCCTTCACCTTCTGTCCTAATTACCAGGAATTACTGCAATATCCGTTTGTCCTGTGTATCCTCATGCTCATGGAGCACTATATTTGGTTTTTGCACTAATTTTACGTTGGTGTACCTTACAAGAACGTGGTCTTGACACGACATGCTGTCCACCACCTTGAGTGATGGAGATGTTATTATGGTCCCACTGTTTGGTATACCTAATGTACTACCTAAATGATAACATGGAATATTACTACGACATTTCCGTGTCTTGGCTACACTGATTAATACTTCAAAGAAATGAACTTCAGATTGTCTCACTTGGTGTTGTGCTTCTGTAGAATGATATGGACTTTCAGTGCAGCTGCGTGCAACCTAAAGTGCTACAACAGTGACGCAATCCTTCCCATTCCTTACCTGGTTCTTGTAAAATGGTAAACACTTATAAAATGCGTTTAAATTCTTGTAAAATGATAAAGACATATACAGTGCATGTGCACTTCATTTCATTTGTTAACAAGATCAGTTGTCCTAAATATGCTAAAAACTTATACAGTGCGTGTGCACTTTATTTCACTCCATGATATGTTATGTAAAAATGCTAAAGACTTCTACAGTGCGTGTGCACTTTTGTCATTTGTCAATATGATTTGTACTTACTATGTTCATTTGTTGTAAAAATGCTAAAGAGTTTTACAGTGTGTGTGCACTTTATTTCACTCCTTGATATGTTTATTTGTTGTAAAAATGCTAAAGAGTTTTACAGTGTGTGTGCACTTTATGCCATTTGTACTCATTACGTGTACATTTGGTGATTCCCAGATATGTTCTGAACTACAGTGCGTGTGCACTTTTGTCATTTGTCAATATGATTTGCACTTATTATGTTTATTTGTTGTAAAAATGCTAAAGAGTTTTACAGTGCATGTGCACTTTTGCCATTTGTTAATATGTTTTGTACTCATTGTGTATACATTTTGTCACTGCCTGATATGTTCTGTACCCAGTGCATGTGCACTATATTTTATTTCATGTTCTGCAACTATATATATGTACATATTCTGTGATTGTAAAGTTAGTTAATTGAGAAAAATTAGTTGCTCATGGCAAGTCCTATTGACTCACCATCACTGCCATATTTTTGCCCCCCCAGTGGAAGGTTATGTAAGACATATGCTTTGCCGGCGATGGGCGAGGCATGACAGAATCTCTGACCAGAGAGTAGTATGTAGTTAGTTGTTGCTTGTCGCTAGTCGGCGTGGGTCTGCAGTAGTCTTCTGTCCGTGCTAGTCTGCAGTAGTCGGCGCGTGCCTGCACGTGTCGGCAGTCTGCTCTGGTCGGGACTCTGGAGGATGGGTATTATTGTAGAAGGTAAAGAAGCAGCCTTGCGCATATCTAGTAGTGTATATTAAATGTCAATTTAAAAAAAAAAGAAATGCCCCCAATAATAATTTTTATAATATAAAGTAATTTTTAAAGAAAAGCATTCATTTCAATTTAAAGAAAATTTCCATTGCATGATCATTCAACAATCATATATATACGCCAGCATTGCACGAAGCTGTGCCAAAAAAGTTCTACATAAGAGCAGATATATATTCGCAGTTTTTATTGAGGTAAGAATTTTTCCTTTTTTTTTTATTCAGAATACAGGGCCGAGGCGCAGCGTTGCTGTCGTCATAAAATTTACCAGGTTACTGAATTTTTTATTATTTCCACGTTTAGGAATTGAATATTGTGGTTACATTAAATGTGAATGCATTTCTGCACAGAGATTATAAATGGGAGGCAATTTTGTTCAAAGGTTACAATATATATAAAATTCATTTAATAATTATTTTTGTGCGGAGGTTATACATATGGTTCATGGTTACTCAATTAAATATTATTTTTCTGCGGAGGATACATTTGGTTCGTGGTTCACATTTTTATTATTTCTGTGGGGAGGTTACACTTGGTTCATGGTTTCAAATTTAAAAAATTTTCTGGGGAAGTTAACAATATTTTTCAATCTTGGTAACCATAATTACACTAAAATTTAAGATGTAACTTTCACTGTCACGTTGAGACGTATATCTTATATCTAGAATAGATGGACTTCCATCGGCTAATGAATTTACTGGTCTTATTTCTGACGATGAATGTAGATACACGGTTTCTGATATGGGAGGGGGGAAAGAGGAATGGAGATAGTGCGATTGCGTAACGTACAGTGTCACATTTGCTGGAAGTTCCAATATGTAATAGGTGTAAGTGCAGATATTGTTACATGTGGAACGTTAATATATACACATAATAGTATGTTGATTGTTTTTATTTGTGCCAAACTGTCTTGCCACAAACACATCACAAATTTTTCGACCTGATCTATTCTGCACGATCGTAACTGCACCACTAAACGGACTACGCCCTGTCAGTATGGCCTACCCATTTTGCATCCACATTTTGACAAAAAAATGGTTCAAATGGCTCTGAGCGCTATGGGACTTAACGTCTGAGGTCATCAAGCCCCTAGAACTTAGAACTACTTAAACCTAACTAACCTAAGGATAACACACACATCCATGCCCGAGGCAAGATTCGAACCTGCGACCGTAGCAGTCGCGGTTCCAGACTGAAGCGCCTAGAACCGCTCGGCAACCTCGGCCGGCACATTTTGACAACTGACTTGTGCTCAAGGGAGAATACGCCCTATTGGCTTGCTTTTGCCACATGTACTTGGAGTTACTACCCAACCAAAAAGACATACTATTTGTATTAGGTATATTTATTAGTCTGCAAATTACGTAAATGCTGTTATAATGTTCTGCAATATACTGCCCTCAGTAACCATTAGAAATATCTGCAACTACACCTGTTACATACTGTATTAATGACGAGAAATAAAATATTACACTACTAGGAAACTGTGAACTGTTAGTCACTGCAACCAGTAATATAATACAAGGATTGTTTCGATGGTTGGTATTTGGAAAAGGGAAAAATATTATAATTCCATTAATGTTGTGTCATTATTCACTTTCATTTTTATTGCGAAGTACTAAGAAAACAAATTGCTATTTCCTCTTAGGTGTTTTTATCTACATAATGTCTTCTTTATCTATATAATGTCTTCTTATCCCTATCCCGATCATTTCCTATTACTGGCTGACCATGTAGCTCAACGTCGTTGGCAACAAGTTTGTTGGATGACAATATTCTACTCAAACTTAAGATAACGGCGAACGGTTGCTAAATTCAGCGAAAGCGAGAGTGATTGTCGAGTGTGAACATGCACTTACAATATGAGGTCAATGGTAAATTACGTTGGACAGAAATCACGCTAATAAACATGACAACTACAGCACCACAGAGGGCAGGAAAAATTACACATGTAGCCTGCATACAGTATAGTGGGAGAACAACACGATTATAATTTTTTGAGGCTCTGGGATGTACAGTCATGCTCAAAAGTATCCGAACGACCTGAACTGCATGTCGCCTGATTCCCGTGCAACCTGCATAACGCAGCTTTCTAGCAGGTCCTCTAATCGCTCCGCGGTACAGTCGTTTGACTGTTGAAAATGGTTCCAACAAGTCACCAGTAGGAGACACTGCTCTGTATCGCAATAACTGAAGATAACTACAAATATCAGGGAACACCTTACCACAGATAAGACTGCCCTTAAGGCTTGTAAGCTCACATTTATTAGAATAAATGAAATACCTGAAATATTACCACTCTCATTATTACGTCAGGTAGGTAATGCACGTAGTGAGTTCGTCGTATTCGTGATTTCCTCTTCAAAGTAACATTCTGTACTTATTATTTAACACAAAATGATAATAAAACATTGAGAATATATATGAACTTAAAACAACACGACTAACCATCTCGTTCTGAATATAGATCCAAACACAGATCATGCAGACCAAACAAAGGTTTCGTGACTGATGGAAACTAACAGTCATACAGGCATACAGAGAGTGATGTATCTCGATTTTAGACAGTATCAGTTAGCAAATATCAACTTTAAATTACATAACGTTAACATTTTTAAGCCGGCCGCGGTGTCCGTGCGATTCTAGGCACTTCAGTCCGGAACCACGTGACTGCTACGGTCGCTGGTTCGAATCCTGCCTCGGGCATTGATGTGTGTGTAGTCCTTAGGTTAGTTATATTTAAGTAGTTCTAGGGTATTGATGACCTCAGATGTTGAGTCCCATAGTGCTCAGGGCCATTTGAACCAAACATTTTTTAAGGGACGCGAATTCCTATCCAGCATCTATTGTCCCTGGCAACGAACTTCGAGAGATGTTAAATATTGCTTCTTCGCAAGTTACTTACTTGATATGCTATGAGGTAAAGCTTGGTGTTGGACAGGGATTCGAACGCAGAACCTAATCCGCTTGTTGTCGAAGCGCAATCAACTGTGACATATTGGAATTTTTTTCGGCATTAGCTAGATGTTTTCACTGAAATGACGAGACGAAACATTAATTTTTTCCTTCCCAGGACTCCAAACTGCCAAATATCGCTCTCATATTCTAGAGAAGACGAACGTTAAATATACACTCCTGGAAATTGAAATAAGAACACCGTGAATTCATTGTCCCAGGAAGGGGAAACTTTATTGACACATTCCTGGGGTCAGATACATCACATGATCACACTGACAGAACCACAGGCACATAGACACAGGCAACAGAGCAAGCATAATGTCGGCACTAGTACAGTGTATATCCACCTTTCGCAGCAATGCAGGCTGCTATTCTCCCATGGAGACGATCGTAGAGATGCTGGATGTAGTCCTGTGGAACGGCTTGACATGCCATTTCCACCTGGCGCCTCAGTTGGACCAGCGTTCGTGCTGGACGTGCAGACCGCCTGAGACGACGCTTCATCCAGTCCCAAACATGCTCAATGGGGGACAGATCCGGAGATCTTGCTGGCCAGGGTAGTTGACTTACACCTTCTAGAGCACGTTGGGTGGCACGGGATACATGCGGACGTGCATTGTCCTGTTGGAACAGCAAGTTCCCTTGCCGGTCTAGGAATGGTAGAACGATGGGTTCGATGACGGTTTGGATGTACCGTGCACTATTCAGTGTCCCCTCGACGATCACCAGTGGTGTACGGCCAGTGTAGGAGATCGCTCCCCACACCATGATGCCGGGTGTTGGCCCTGTGTGCCTCGGTCGTATGCAGTCCTGATTGTGGCGCTCACCTGCACGGCGCCAAACACGCATACGACCATCATTGGCACCAAGGCAGAAGCGACTCTCATCGCTGAAGACGACACGTCTCCATTCGTCCCTCCATTCACGCCTGTCGCGACACCACTGGAGGCGGGCTGCACGATGTTGGGGCGTGAGCGGAAGACGGCCTAACGGTGTGCGGGACCGTAGCCCAGCTTCATGGAGACGGTTGCGAATGGTCCTCGCCGATACCCCAGGAGCAACAGTGTCCCTAATTTGCTGGGAAGTGGCGGTGCGGTCCCCTACGGCACTGCGTAGGATCCTACGGTCTTGGCGTGCATCCGTGCGTCGCTGCGGTCCGGTCCCAGGTCGACGGGCACGTGCATCTTCCGCCGACCACTGGCGACCACATCGATGTACTGTGGAGACCACACGCCCCACGTGTTGAGCAATTCTGCGGTACGTCCACCCGGCCTCCCGCATGCCCACTATACGCCCTCGCTCAAAGTCCGTCAACTGCACATACGGTTCACGTCCACGCTGTCGCGGCATGCTACCAGTGTTAAAGACTGCGGTGGAGCTCCGTATGCCACGGCAAACTGGCTGACACTGACGGCGGCGGTGCACAAATGCTGCGCAACTAGCGCCATTCGACGGCCAACACTGCGGATCCTGGTGTGTCCGCTGTGCCGTGCGTGTGATCATTGCTTGTACAGCCCTCTCGCAGTGTCCGGAGCAAGTATGGTGGGTCTGACACACCGGTAACAATGTGTTCTTTTTTCCATTTCCAGGAGTGTAGGTTTGTTACACCAGCAGCAACACGTGAGCATGTTTGAACTAGAAATAATGTGACGAAGAGTTCAGTGCTGACTGGGAATCGAACCCCACACATATCGTTGTTGACTACACACGAAGAGATATCAGCTACCGAATTTTTCTTCACCAGCAGCTTGGAATAACATCCGTGAACTTTCAGTGTTCTAGCAAATAGTTCTGTGTCTCACTGGGAGTCTACAACGTCAGATATCGTTAGTGTTGACAACGAATGAAAATACATTAAAAATCAAAATTATTATCCACCATCAGATAGGTGGCCTCATGCTAGAGCTTGATAACACATAATTTAAACCTTAGTGCCAGGCCAGCATTTGAACCCATTAAGGCGCAACATATGGAGATGTTGAGGAATCTGCAGTTTCGAAGAAACAACAAATTGTAGTCGAGCTGTATTGTCACGAAGGGATCAAATTCCGGGTTAAGGGCGGTCTGAGTCGCATTCCCAGTTCAGAACCAAAAAAATGGTTCAAATGGCTCTGAGCACTATGGGACTCAACTGCTGAGGTCATTAGTCCCCTAGAACTTAGAACTAGTTAAACCTAACTAACCTAAGGACATCACAAACATCCATACCCGAGGCAGGATTCGAACCTGCGACCGTAGCGGTCTTGCGGTTCCAGACTGCAGCGCCTTTAACCGCACGGCCACTTCGGCCGGCAGTTCAGAACCAATTTTATCGACATACAGAAGCTCAAATACAAGATGGAATATGTGTACTGTGACCCTACATTGCGTTTGTTTCGTAACTAGAAATAAAGAATTTGTATAAGAAAGGTTAGGTGTGATAGAGTTTCTACATGTCGGCACTCCTGACCTTATTGTGTCTCAACCTAACGTCTACTTGGTAGAGAAGGAATATCACGTTCAATGTGAATTTCAGAATACAATGCCACTATCCCTTCTTCCCTTGGCGTAGCCAGAACAGAATTTCTATCGTAAAGCCTTTGCGTCACACTGGATGAGAATTGTGGTACAAAGGCTCCATCTAGTGGTTTCCAGCATGTTCAGTACATTCATTTATGTGACTGACCGAATCGCCATGAACTAGCTGCCTCGGCTACACAATGCATACATTCGACTCTATTTTGTAATCACCGAAATAAAATCACGTAACTGCCACCTACACAGAACTGCCAAAAGTGTAGGATGCAGAAATTTAAATATTAAGTGTTCCTTTCCACTTGAGCTACTCTATTGCGCTATCTGTTTTTTGAAAACTTCGTGCAGTGCAATACAAAAACTGTAACTGTCTGTCTCTCAGAAGTCTAGATCCGGCCATATGCATTATCTCACAGCACTGTGGAATGCGGACGTTCTGGAGGAATTGTTCTTGACTTCAGGAGCTGCTGTAACTAATTGTTAGCTAGTATTATAATGGTAAGCATCGCGCACCGTAGATAAGACGTCGCCAGGTCGAGTATATTCACTGCTACATTTTTTAAAACGCAATTCTGCTGTCTGCTGAAGTTGCCAACCTAATGGAACTTTGAACATAGTTCCCTCCACTTCTCAACCCAAAATAGTCACATGTGGAAAAGGGGCTAACTTCTGCGACATTTTGTTCTTTTCAGGTTTAATAGACTGCCAGGCAGTAGACGCATCTCGAAACTTTTGTATTATGTATGGGGAGAGCGCATCGTGCCAAAATACGTCAGGAAAATGTTTCTACATTAGCTGTTGTGTGGTAGTGGCATTTTATTCTTCTTCAAACCGTGTTTGAACGATTCAACTTATAACTAGTTTTCTACATGCATTTTCTTGCCATTTCCTAGTCGATGTTTGCTCAGACTGCTTGTAGCTCTTTCACAGAAGGGATAAAAACGCTGTAGTCAGCGATACTGTAACCGCGTACGATAACAGACGATTTTTCACAGGTCAGAATGTTACCACAGAGCTGGCGAAGAGGTATGTGTTTTGGCTTCCTCTTAGAAGGCCAATAGTGGCTAGAACTCGTAAACCGCTATATAAAGGACGAGTTGCGATTTCCGCGTGCAATCATTTTTAATCATTAGCAGTACTGTACGCATTGGTGTTAAACTCGTTTTCAACCAATGATTGCTGCAGCTACAGGGACACTACTTGTGATACCTCTTAGACAAAATACTTACGCAGTGCTATCAGACGAAAAGAGCAACCTGACAGAAACTGTGGGAAGTTTGTTTTACAGCCTTTGTACCTGGATTAAAAGTTCTTCCTATTTGAGATATCTGTGAACGTTGCTGCATAACACAATTTAAGAAGAAACTAAATTCCTTCAGCTACAACAATGTTTAAAGAAATCGTCTTAACGGCACTAAAACGTAGATTGTGAATCGTTTACCATCTGTACTCTTCCGCATATCGGTGGTTGCAAGGTAAAAATCTTACTGACAAATTTCACAGAAGGAAAAGCCCTGGATGAAATGTCTCCCACTGGAAGGTCATGTTGATTTATTTAAATGATTACAAAATCAGGTGAAACGAACAGTGAGGTTGTGTCACTCTGAGCTAGAATTTATGGTCAGCGACAAAGAGTAAGGTCAATGAGTCGGATGCGGATTTTGCAAACTGTGAAATAGTTTCCTACATTATAGAAGCGAATATTAAATTTGAACAAATATTGCGAAAATTTTGAAATTGCAGAGCTTAGAATATAAATCTTTCTTTTTATTGCAGAGGAAAACAATTGATTTCTAAAACATTCTCTGTCCTACACAGCTTGAAACAGGTCGCATCGATCAAATCATACGGAAGAAGGCAGTAAGATCCCTTGGCTTTTGGTTTGGCAGTATTCGATAGCCATTTCTAGGGACAAGTAAATGAAAAGAGGCAGCGCGTTTTTATTATCAAGTAACGTCTTCATCAGTTACTTTAGTTTTAAAGTAATCTACGAGTAATTTGAGACGTTTGGTGTTAACATGAAGAGGATTCCGTAGACAGGAAAAGAACCTGTTCCTGGGCAACTGCTTCGATAATGACCAAAAGGCATTAAATAATCTTTAAGCATATGAGTTCCAGCAGCGGGTATGAAGAAAATAATATTAATAATGACGGTAATAATCGAATTATCCAGTAACTTCACACTTCACAGTGGATATTCTCGAACTAAGAAATTTGCTGAATTTGTGAGAATTTCAAAATGGGTTCACATCGAGGCTGTGATGCCTAGAAGAGTCTTTACATCCTGCTGACATGAGACTAGCAATATAACCGCGTGAGTAGCTTACTTGTACTTAACAATTTAAAAGACTCGCATTTTTTCCACTGTGACTAACTTTGTGAAGTAAGTACATCATCCATTACAGCACACCCCTGGGGCTGGAAAATGTGGCCACAATGGTCTGGTGGAAAGAACTATCACGGGTGGAATGCGTGGTTTCTGACAATTACTTTTAAGAGGCACAAACAGATTTACTTTATCTCCGGCAACCTCAAGAGAAAGACGTTATAATCCAGTATCCGCATTAAACACCACTTTCCTTCATTACCAACTGGGCAGAGCCGGTTTACGATGGGTAATGACATAGGCGGAAGTCATGGTAAACAGAAACACTGTCACCTGTAAACTTACTTACATTAGAAAATTTTATTTTATTTGATGAACCGTTAGCCATTTAAAGGAACAGAGCTGACCGATTTGGCCGAGCGGTTCTAGGCTCTTCAGTCTGGAACAGCGCTACCGCTACGGTCACAGGTTCGAATCCTGCTCCGGGCATTGATGTGTGTGGTGTCCTTAGGTTAGTTAGGTTTAAGTAGTTCTAAGTTCTAGGGGACTGATGACCTCAGACGTTAAGTCCCATAGTGCTCAGAATCATTTGAACCAGAAAGGAACAGGGCTCTTAATTTACTTTTACTTGATTGAACTAGAGATGTTGAAAAATTTTGTGCTCGACTCTGATTCGAATTCATATCTCCTCTTTCGACGATCTGAATCTCTTGGAACAGTATAGTTCAACCATTTCGTTCGTTTTCCTCAGACTCCAGTCTTCTCTAAGTGTCCTCGAAAGGTAAGTATGTGGGTCCGAATCCTGATCCAGTACAAAAATATTCATATAATTTCAAGCCCTATCACGTGCCCACCGGCCTGCCAGTGAAAATTAACGTCCATTTTTAATGTCTGTTCATGTGTTACCAACAATCGCAATAGGTGTCGTTATTTCTGATCAAACACGCACACATCTTACTGTTGGTGAATAAGCAGTTGATACTTAAGCTATATTCGTGAATGATAAAGAAGGACCGTATTTGTGTGGTTCGATTGTCTCTCAGGCATAAAAATTTGTATCTTTATTATAGATTCAAACAGATAGCATCTGGTTAGAAATACCATTTGATTTTACTTAGTTAACAATCCGATTACGTGTTAGGTTCATGTCTTCGTCACAGAATTTCACATCATTCGCTTCATTTTTAAATGCATGCATACTTTGTTCCTTCTGAATGGAGGTATATCAGACACCTTTCGTGGTTAGTTAAAGGTGAGGAAAGGGGCTCGATAGGAGTCTCGGTTATTTCAAAAACTGTCGTCTTTTATTTTCACGTTTAGATGGTTCAAATGGCTCTGAGCACTATGGGACTTAACTTCTGAGGTCATGAATCCCATATAGCTTGCAACTACTTAAACCTAATTAATCTAAGAACATCACACACATCCATGCCCGAAGCAGGATTCGAACCTTCTACCGTAGCAGTCGCGCGGTTCCAGA
The DNA here is from genome assembly GCF_023864275.1 of Schistocerca cancellata. Classification (NCBI taxonomy): domain Eukaryota; kingdom Metazoa; phylum Arthropoda; class Insecta; order Orthoptera; family Acrididae; genus Schistocerca; species Schistocerca cancellata. Next base: position 127,595,124 of record NC_064631.1, read on the forward strand.
CTGAAGCGCCTAGAACTGCTCGACCAGTCCGGCCGGCTCACATTTAGATTTGGTTACTGATTTTGGCAAAAATTTCGGTAATTCATGACACTTCGTGGCTAGTCGCCAACATGATTAAATTAGACTAGATTAGATTTGATTTAATTAATACAGTACTTGTTACATAGATCATGAATACGACATTTCGTAATGATGTCGAACGTGTCATTTTAATGAAAGATCTCTTTGCATACCATGATTTAATTTCATTGTAACAATTTATTACTCTCTCCCTCTCTCTCATTCTTTTTTTATATTTATCTCTCTCTATTTTGATAGTTGATAGGAGGAGACATATTCTATTCTCTTCTGGCTACGCTATGTGAAGAAGGTATAATGGCATTGTTTTCTGAAATTCACATAGAACGTGATATTCCTTCTGTATCAAGTAGACGTTAGGTTGAACCACAATAAAGTCAGGAGTGGCGGCATGTAGAAACTCTCTCACCAGTAACCTTTCTTATACAAGTTATTTATTTCTAGTGACGAAACAAACGCTATGTGGGGTCACAGGACACTTATTCCATGTTGTATTTGAGCTTCTGTATGTCGATAAAATTGGTTCTGAACTGGGAATGCGACTCAGACCGCCATTAATCCGGAATTTGATTCTTTCGTGACAATACAGCTCGACTACAATTTGTTGTTTGCTCGAAACTGCAGATTCCTCAACATCTCCATATATTGCGCGTGAATGGGTTCAAATCCTAGCCTGGCACTAAGGTTTTCATTATGTATTATCGAGCTCTAGCATGAGAACACCTATCTGCTGGTGGATAATAATTTTGATTTTTAATGTATTTTCATTCGTTGTCAACACTAACGATATGTGACGTTTTTGACTCCCAGTGAGACACAGAAGTATTTGCGAGATCACTGAAAGTTCAAGGATGTTATTCCAAGCTGCTAGTGAAGAAAAATTCGGTAGCTGATATCTTTTTGTGTGTAGTCAGCAACGATATGTGTGAGGTTCGATTTTCAGGCAGCACTGAACCTTTCGTCACATTACTTCTCGTTCAAACATGCTCACATGTCGCTGCTGGTGTAACAAACCTATATTTAACGTTCGTTTTCTCTAGAATATGAGAGCAATAGTTGCCAGGTTGGAGTCCTGGGAAGGAAAAATTTAATGTTTCGTCTCGTCATTTCAGTTAAAACATCTAGCTAATGCCAAAAAAATCTATTATGTCACAGTTGATTGTGCTTCGATAACTATCCCAGTAGGTTCAGGGTACGAGTAATTGTCTAACACAAAGCTTTACCTCACAGCATTTCAACTAAGTAACAAGCGAAGAAGCAATATTTAACATCTCTCGTAATTGGTTAACAGGGATAATGGATGCCGGATAGGAATTCGCGTCCCTTAAAAATGTTTACGTTATGTAATTTAAAGTTGATATTTGATAACTGATACTGTCTAAAATCGAGATATATCACTCTCTGTATGCCTAGTCAGGAATGACTGTTAGTTTCCATCAGTCACGAAAAATTTGTTTAGTCTGCATGACCTTGGTTTGAATACATATTCAGAACGAGACGATTCGTCGTGTCATTTGAAGTTCATACATATTCTCAACTAGCTACTCCTGAATAACTTAAGGTTGTTTTGTCATTTTGCGTTAAATAATAAGTACAGTATGATACTTTGATACGACGAACTTACTACATGCATTGCCTATTTAACGTGATAATGAGAGCGGTAATATTTCATGTGTATCATTTATTGTAAAAAATGTGAGCTTACGAGCTATAAAGACAGTCATCTGTGATAAGGTGTTCCATGATATGTGTAGTTATCTTGAGTAATTGCGATACAGAGCAGTGTTTCCTAGTGGTGACTTGTTGGAACCATTTTCAATAGTCAAACGACTGTACCGAGGAGCGAATAGAGGACCTGCTAGATAGCTGCGTTATGCGGGTTGCATGCGAATCAGGCGAAATACAATTCAGGTCATTGTGATACTTTTGAGCAAATGTGTTGCAAATAGCCGACACTAAAACATAATAAATTAAAATGACGTACGTGATTCTGTTTTGTACGACAAAAATTCTTTCGTACACTGTAGTGCACGCTGAGTGAGCAAAATTTTTCTTAATAACTTTACGAGAGTATGACCCTCAGGAGTCGCAAATCGGAATGTCGTCTACACATCTAACACTTTAAGAGATTTGTTTAATGTATGTTAACCACTTTCATAACTGTGGGCTGGTGCAGAAGGAATAAGAAGGAGACGAATGTATGTGGAGTACTTGTGAGTAATTTTCAACAGTTGAGGCAGTATTGAAAGACAATGAGTGTATTGATTGAGACGTAGGACGAGTTTGCCTTGCAAGGACGATTTGCGTGTTGTAGTTAATATACGATGCCAGTAGTGACATGCACAGAGTGCCGAGCCAATGTGGATTGTTAGTGTAAAATACACCGGTAGTATGAGGCACCGAGCTGCTGTATAATAAATTGCCACGTCAGGTAAAGGTACGTGAGATCAAGAAACTGAAGACGCAAAACTTGTTTCACTATTTCGTATCTACTGTTCACAGCGGAATCAACTGTCATCCGGTGGAAGCCCACCTTTGTGATGTTTAAAGAGTTTTACAGCAATACGAGTACTCCCATTGGATGCTATGGTTATGTGAGTAACACTATAGTGTTAAAAATGGAGGTAACTTGAGCTCAGAAATACAGGTACGGTAACTACATTAAGGAATTATTTAGCAGTTGTAATGAATATCGTGATAAAGCCTTGTGTTTTTGTGGTACCAACGTTCTGCACATGTACCCTTGTGCGTTTCGGAAAATTGGTACGAGATTCCGATTAAAGAGAATACCTTTACTCAAAGACAATAAACAAAAGAAAGCATCAGAAGAGAGAGAGATAGAGAGAGAGAAAGAAGGAGAGGGAGAGATAGAAAGAGGAAGGCTCATCGTGATAAACAGGAAGTATGTAATTGCAAAGTACTACCTCAATGCTTAGCTGTGTGGCGCGCCAGTAATTAATATATCGTGAATGCATAAAATACGTGCACGAAATTCCGTTTAGCATCCGTGGATATCCCGGAAAGCTCCCCTAATTTGTCATCTTTCTTCCAGTGGACCACATCGGTAAGAGTTATAATAGTTTAATTAATATAGAGCCAGTATTATATTTTGCTCGTTAAACGATTTATTTCATTTTTTAAGAGGTCCAGGAGGCTAAGGCTTGGTGTTTCAATTTTAAATGCCCTGGATTCCTGTCACGCTTGTAAAGTAATGGACACTTCATTTATATTATTTTTGAATATCAGGCCAAAGGGCCGTATTTGGTAGTCGCATTAAACAAGAGAATTATTTTGCGTAAATTTTATTTGTGAAATGTTCTCGAGTACTGCTGCTTCAGAGTTTTACAAGTAATATGAGGCACACGACCTACACTAAAACTTGAGGCAGATGTTCTGAACAGAAAAACACACACACACGCACGCACACACACACACACACACACACACACACACACACACACATATATATATATATATATATATATATATATGTGTGTGTGTGTGTGTGTGTGTGTGTGTGTGTGTGTGTGTGTGTGTGTGTGTGCGTGTGTGTGTTTTTCTGTTCAGAACATGTGTGTGTGGGTCGCCAGCGAGACCAGTGAAAGTGATGACTGACTGACATACCATGGAGGCTGCACCCTGCAGAGCGACTTGTGTCCAGTAAACACAGCCGATCTCACCTCAGCTGCCTGGAGAGAGCCACGTCCACGTATCAGTCGGCTCATACCTGCTGCTACTGGAGGTAGCATCTCACCCCTTTGTGACTGGTTCCTTGCCTCGACTGGCAACTCACTCCATTCGAATTGAGACCCCATTGCACTGCAGATGCTTATGGTTTGCTCGACTAATTTACGACAGCCTCGTACCAACCATCTGTCAGACAACGAGGTTATGTTTCAGAGGTCGTCCAACCTATGGGTATGGTTATAACTAAGTGAATGATTTGCAATTGCAATATAACTGTGAAAGGAGTAATTAATTGTAGATGGTTTTGAGTATCTGTGGATTGTGACAACAAGCCACCCATGGATGTGAGATCGTCAATGCACAGCCTTCATTCATGAGTATTCTCAGAACGTTCAGGTTCTGTGTAATATTGTGCGCCTGGTGTTCTTCTTATTATAAGTATCCAGAAATAAATTTACCGCTACACCAGTACATAAAAGCGAATTGGAGGAGGCTTGTAGACAAGTGCGCTTGTGTATTTTCTTGGTGTTCACTTTGGAACCAGCTATACCCTGATAATCCAAGGCATGATATTGATCAGACGATGAGAACGTGAAACGAAAAGCAAAGATGATATCCACGTCCCAGTTAAAATGTCCTTGACGAACTTGTGCTACAGGTGAAGCTCAGCACAATTTGTCCGCAGCTCATGGTGCGGTGGTTAGCCTTGCTGCCTCTAGATCACGGGCCCAGATTCGATTCCCGGTCAGATTGGGGATTTTCTCTGCCTGGGGACTCGATGTTTGTGTTTTCCTCATCATTCTATCGTCACCATCATGATTCGTGACAGCGGCTTGTTTGGATTGAATAGAAATTGGACTGTGTAAAAATTGCGACTTGGTAAGGGCGCTGACGAGCGCGCAGCTGAGAGCCCCACAAAGTAAACTTCAAAATCATCAGCACCCGTGTTATTCTCAATGAGAAGGTGATGTCACACAGCAGTCTATCCATAAACTATTACGAATCGTTTAATGTCACACGCACATCCTCATGGTCAATGTAGTCGACCCTTTAATGCTGCCTAGTAACTGTAGATGATATTTAGTATTGCCAGTGAGTGCACAGCTAATTTAACTCTTCTCTTATATTCCTTTTATAACAGTTAAGGCAGTCATTTTCTGCAGTCATGGCGAGCTTTTTCTAGGTGACTCACAATAAGGGAGATTACGTGGAGGATCAATCAGAGTAATAAATTCGTTCCGTGCTGAAACCTAACCTTGAAAATAGGTAAAGAATGAGAATTCGCTTGGTCTCAAGTACCCTCGACGGGCGACTCAGGGGCAGCAATCTGCGAAAAAAACAGTTTCACTTGAGGCACTGGGAGGATTCCTTTCAGGAAAGATTGAAACCAAAGCCATCTCCAGCTTTCAGAGAAGGTAGACCGTTAGTACAACCATTTGTCTCAGCAGACGTGCTACGCAGGAATGTTAGTTTAAAACACTTGTAACCAATTTTTTGACTGGAGAGCACGTTCTTTCTTGTGCTTAGCTATTAGTCCAGTCAAATTGCAGATATACCTTGCAAAAGGTGGGGTAGAAGAGTTTACTTTTTCAGCTCGTTCATATGGTTGGAAAGATTAGAAAACCGAGTTTTGCCAACAAAATTTCGCTTGGGAAAACTTTCTGTAGTCAAAAAACTTGGAAAATTTCGGCCTTTTTTCAGTTTTTGCAAAATATCTCAGTTTCATTTGCTCCTATCGCTTTAACGTCTATTTTCTTTTATAAAGAGCACAACATTCTCTACAAATTTGATTCGTGCCATTTTTTTCTACTACTAATATCTAAGGCGCTACAGCGCCTAAAAAAAATACCAATTTTTCAAATTTTGAGCATAGTGGCAAGGTACCTTATTTTTGAACACTGTTTTTTTCTGTTTCTGTTTGTGTAGTATAAATACATTATACATCATGTTATATGTTGGAATTTACCACCTCACTTTCAGGTATTCAATTTCTCTGTATGCAACATGAGGATTGCTGGGCACTCAACTATTGTGATTCTTACATCACTACCTCAAGTTCACTATGGGGCACCTCTGCCCTGGTATTTGTAAAACTATAAATACAAAAACACATCTTTAAGAGACATGCATACACACACACACACACACACACACACACACACACACACACACACACACACACACAAAATAATTTGTCTCAGGAAAGTGAACTATTATTAGCTGCAATAGACAACCTAATTAGGTAGGTAATTATTCTTGTGTATAAAAGCCACGCAGTTGACATTAAAAATAAGTAGCTTTATTACAATTAAAATGCATTGTCAGTTACTAAAAAATGTTGCAGTTCTGGGTGTGCAATACTTGTAATATCGCACTTTAGCGAATGAGACAGATATGAGCATCACTTCCAACGTTTTGATGGGCCAGGTTCCTCAGTGTCACCAGAAATACCTTGCGTTACGGATTCAGGGTATGTACATAGAGTTGATCCCAGATTGACCTCTTCTTTAAACAGCGAGTCAGCCTCAGCAATTTCGTTGATTTCGTCAGCGGTTTCCTCAACATCCTCCATAACATCTTCTCCGCTGTCTTCATATAAAAATTTTGGCACGTTTTTGTAGTTGACCGCAATACATTTCTTACAAATTGAAGAACATTTCAAACCCGCTTTTCTGCAGGAGCACGCTCCGCCACAGTTCAGCTTGCATGAGCATGAAACAATGTGAAGATGTGCTTCAGGTGCTGGATCTTGGCTCATTAGAACGGGTATTGGACCGTGGTCACTGTGATTCCAGCCCCATTTCTCAGGAGGTTTCCAGTTTCCCATTCAACTTTGGACTTGTTGGTAAGACCGCAACGAATGATGTGCAGCATCTTGTGCAGGTGGCAACCGTGCATGATTCAGTTTGCTTTTTTTGGCAGACTTGGCGAATAGCTGGTACCGCAAATGGTCTAATGTGTGGGAACTGCTGACACATCCACTATACAATGCGATAGTAACCTGTTCTCCTGCTGTTATTATTTCTACAAGGGTAGCATGTGGTTTATTGAACGTGCAAAGGGCTGATGTTAGGTGTTCATTTTTCGCAACAATATTGCAGCACTTAATTTTTCCTTGACCAAAAAAAGCGGATGTTGTATCACATTCGCTAAAGGCGGACGTGAACAGAATATATTCACAGTCAAACTTGTAATCTGCAGTGGAAAACCACTTGTCTTCTGCATTTCTTCTTCCTGGCTTTAAGAAAAATAAGTTTTCAATGCCTTGCCCCAAACCGGTCATGGGAACAAGCAGGTCAACAATTTCTCCTACAATGACAACACTTCAAAAATTTTTTGTTCTTGAAATGGCAGATGTTACAATCATAACGTCAGCATCTTCTTCTGCCTGGAGCAATTCAATGCTACACTCCAGAAATTCCTTTTTAAGAAGTGTGATCAAACGCATCTTGTTTCGTTCGTTGTACAAGAACTTGTCCTGAGGGACTTGGTTCGCCATCTCTGATTCAACCACAACGTCAACCGAAGAATGTTTTTTGGACCTACGAATCCTCTCAGCACTCATTGTGCTACATTTGTCTCCCTCACATGGATACCCATCAAATACAATAGCAAATTGAGATCCAAAATGACGTTGCAGGTAAGAAACATAGCTTTGGGCTATTGAATTGAAGCAAACATTTCGACTCCAAGTCAATTTGTGGAAAGGTATCCTCCATCAATGACAAATAATTTACTCGGTCCACCTGACTTCGCATCTTCCACTGGAACTAAGGCCAAAGAATAAATACGCTTTTGTCCGCAAGAGAACGATTCCTACATACTTTTTCTTATAACTGATCATTGACGTCAATCAACTGTAGATAATGTACGGCACCTGCATGCAATCGTATTACATAGTGTAACACAAATAAACTTCACGCAATCCGACCTGAATGTGTTCGTAGTTACTGAATATGATGCTGTTTGTCCTGGCCCTGCAGCAGAGTGAGATGGTAAATTCCAATGAATAACATGATGAGTAATATGTTTATACTACACAAATAGAAACTGAAATAACAGTGTTCAAAATTTAAGTAACTTGTCACTTTGCTCGAAATTTGAAAAATAATGCTATTTTTTGACGTGCTGTAGCGCCTTAGATACTGGGAGAAGAAAAAAATGGTAGGAATCAAATTTGTAGAGACTTTTGCGCCCTTTAAAAAAGAAAACAGACGTCAAAGCGATAGGCACAAATGAAACTGAGATATTTCGAAAAAACTTAAAAAAGTCCGAAATTTTCGAAGTTTTTTGACTGCAGAAAGTTTTCCCAAGGCAAATTTTGTTGGCAAAACTTTGTTTTCTAACCTTTCGAACAATATGAACGAGTTAAAAAAATAAAATCTTCTACCCCATCTTTTGCAAGGTACAGGCTTTTTTTTCTGACAGTTTCACTGGGCTGTATGTGTAAGTCTTTCAATTCGTCAGCTTCAAAATCCTGTCATGGACTGTCTTCCTCCTCACACCTTGGAATTATTGATTAATGATAACAAAATCGGCAGGAGTACGAGTTTGTTTAACTTATGTTCAAAACCATTACTGAACGGAAATCGCAGCGTCCGCCGGAATTTGCCAGCGATTTTCCTACACTTGTAAAGAGAGTCAAGTTACAGATGGTTAAAACAGATCACACTTATTGCTAGCAGAATGAACAATAAATACTTGTGGACAGGCAACTGAAAAGAAAATACTTGCTGCCAGATAACACTTGCACCCATATGGATGTTTCCATTGTTGTTCCCAGTGCAGAGGTCAAGCCAGACTCAGCTGTAACCACCGCTGCCTACTGCATTCATGCTGTATGAGAGTGCTAAGAATGAGCTTTCAATAGAATCACCAAGTCGATTGCAGCTAACTTCAATGAGGGCCTAACTCCACACTTTTAACATTCTCAGCCATACAGTTGCTTGTGTCACGCAGTTTAATGATTCTGCTGGTGTTCGTTCTTATTTTCACGGTTTCTTGCTTTTAACCACATCCAATTCTTGCACTATCCACTGCTTACTTTCGTGATTATACATTTACTGTGCTCACTCACCTCACACAAAGTTAGATTTCATGAATACAATCCTGCGTTCTTTCATTAAATGTGCACTTGCTTATCTCAGTGAAACGTATGTTGATTATTCATGATAATAATCTTTGAGTCTTATAGTGACTGCTTTGTCCTTTAATGATAACCCCCCCCCAGTAATATATGCATGTGTAGTGTGGTACCTATAGAAGCACAAGAGTATTTTTTATTTACTTTCTTGATTAAATGAACTTTATTCCTATTTGGAAAAGATATGATATGGAATGGAATTTAAAATGTAAAATCATAAAAATGATACCAGCTAAAACGTAGCGGAACAGAGTGTAGAACGACCATCCTTGTCAAATTAATATTCGTGGTTTTACTGAGATCCTTCACTTGTCACATTCATCTACATCTTTCCTCCTCATTGTAAATGTATTGGTGCCAATAGTTGTCCATTTCACACCAGTAATGAGTTTATTTTTATTACTTGTTAACTATTACATAATTAACAATTTAACAAGTGGAAAAGTGGGTGAATGTTGTATAAACCTCAGGACACACAGTTAAGTCTTCATATAAGTCAAGGGTATTATATAATGCACCACCCAGTTATATTATTTTATCCGTATTTTCAGAAAATAAGTATATTTATTTAGTGTAATTTTATTCATTTGCTTGGTTGGTGGGAGTATGTATGTCGTTTATCACTCAAAAGTATTTAATAATGTTACCCAAGGATACAAAGAAAATCTATGTCATGTTCACATACAACGATAAAGCTGTCATCAAACTGAAAAGTGGTTCGAGCTCCACAGTAATTTTTCAGCCATGGTCCCGTTGCTTTCGGCGACTTCTCAACTCATTTACCCAATCTGTTGTAAGCGGCCCTGCAGTTTAACAGGGAATACGAGTCATAACTCGACCTCGCAATACTAACATTAACAAATCATTGTCAAACGGGAAAGAACAGTTACGTCTAAAACAAGTCTTTGGACCAATCCCGGATTGGTACTTGGACCTTCGTGATTTGTAATCTACCACTTACCCACAGTACCGTCGAGCAAACTGCAAATCATAATATTTGCACTTTTATTAGTTATTGAAACAGACCGTCGCACATTAATAAAGTTAAAGACTCTTGTGAATTTTTCAAAATGAAATATTGAAGGTATTTTGTGATAAGACTGAAGCACTTAACTGCAGGCAATTGATAGTAAAACGTCTACTCAGAAAGGATAAGCTGGAGATAGGACGATAAGCTTAGGGTCGCTATGGTGAGGCAGCAGGAAAATTTGGGTTTGACAAGCAGTAACATTTTGCTATATACCACTGTGGTATGCACGTAGGCTTTTCTGTTGTTATACAATTATCAGCGGTGTAGGGACTACTGTTTTTGATAATTTCTTACTCTGAAAAGTTCAGAATTCGTCGTTACATGATGAAGCCGTAATTCTACTGAGGTTGGGTGAATGCGACTAATAATCGACTATTCACATTTTAGGTGTTCTCTAGAAAGGGGCCTTACATTAAGTTATTTCCACCTTTCCTTATTTAACTGAATTTGCTTTGGAGTTAATATTCTCTGTACAGAGTGTTTCAGGTGAAAACACATATCTTTCTTTTTCCACTGGATTTTCAGGATTACTTCTTTATATTTGCCCGGCGTCTCATTGAAGTTGGAAAGCTCTACACATCTATGTACTTATTGTCTACATTTAGCAGTTGCATAGCATTTGCTGCAGCAGTCGATGTTGATATTTGCGTGATGCCCTCACTAGTTCACATATCCCTGTTAAGCATTTAGAACTGCTGTGGCAGTGGTGCTGCGTTACATAAGCTGGAAGAGATGGCAACATTATCTTAACTTCTTGACGACACCTCTCTCATCTTATTCTTCTCCCCTCGCCAGGAGCCAACAGAAGGTCGTATTGAGAGTAGGTTCCCCTTGTTCGTAGTAGTTAGTCAAACAAGTTACTACAAAGAGCGGAAAAATGTCACAACATGACCCACCATTTGAAATGACTAATAGTTCCTAAAAGTATATTTGTTACATCTATCAGTTTCTGGCGGTTGCTATTGCTATTGGTATTGGTTGCTATCGGCCGGCCAATACATAGACGGTTAATCCTGGTTGTGGAATGAGGCTGGAATTGTCGCCCAATGATCTCCCATGCTGCTCGACTGGAGACAGATCTGGTCATCGAGCAGGCCAAAGCAACATATCGACATTTTGTAGAGCACTTTGGCTTACAACAGCGGTGTGTGGCAGAGCGTTATCGTGTTGGATAACACATGCCGGAATGCTGTTCATGACTGGCGTACAGTATGGCAGTCAAGGTTCATGGGATGAAGTGTTCGTGCTCTCATACGAAATCGCACCTCAGACCGCAATAGCGCAGAAGGAACATCCAGCTTTTCGTACCCCTACTACATGGTCTCATTCTTACTGGTTGTGGAGCTGATACTCTCTCTTGACTAACATCAACTCACTTCGTTCAAAATCAAAGCTAACTACTGCTCATGAAATTTTCAGTGTGTATTTAAAACAAACATGATTTGCATTCTCATAGTGGAGCTACTGGGCTGTTTCAGCCTTTTTACGTCAGTGAATAAAAGTACCTATTGCTCATGTGATCCGTCTCAGTGACAAATCCTCCATTTTCATGACGAAGAGATTCAGAGAAAGATATAGAAAATTAATATACCAGAAAATGTGTTTGTGATATTACACAAACGGACATAGAAAAATGGTGAATATTTGCTGCGCTGAGAGAATTAAGTTTTGAGCTGGTGAAAACATTTAAACATACTACGTGAATGCGGGATCATTGACACGAGCGTGTGACGTCGCTTCGAAGCGATGCTATAATCTGAAAAGCTGCAACATATATTTCACTTGTTAAATATTTTATTTCAGTGATCTTTTAACCTTTTCTGTCGTCGCCCCTATACAATTTGGTGCTCTGTTGTCTCTATGTTGGTAATAGGGTAAGCTAACAACAATGCTATGTCACCCAAACCGTTGAGGACCGTTGCCTAGCAATTACTTTCGTATTCTCTCGAGTACTAGAATTCAGCTTTGATTCTAGCGTTGTAGAGTGAATGTTGTGTTTCGAGAACAACTATCGAAGCGTTATAAGGTTCTTGGGGAACTTTAGAAGCTTTGAAAGAAGCGAATACCCAGCATCAGAACCGTGGAGCATTGTAGCTGCAAGAGGTATGAGCTTTTCGCGTATGTGTCACTTATTTACCCGGGAGAGAAGTCGTTCTATTTGAACGGGATCATAAAACTTCACAAAGAATGCATACAAGTCTGAATTAAAGTAAACAGTATCTACCTGATCAGGTGTAGCACGGATAACATCAGCCAACCAATTTCTAAGGAGCCAGGTTGAACACAACGCGTACTCTTGTCAAAACTGAAACGAACAGTAGCTCGACAAGGAACAGATTTAGGAGACTCGACAGACACCATTGCACGGGCAGAAAACACCACCGCCAAGACGAAAACGACAACAAACTCCACTACGCAACTACGATGTGACTCCGGCTGGTACACCACCAAGACTGAGTAGCTTCGACACAAGTGGCGCAGCGGCACAGGTGGAAGTTAACGACAACCTGATCGCTCGACGCGGAAGACGACACTAACGCAACCCTGGAGCTATTCAGCTTCTTCTGCAACAATATTGAACAAACACTAAAAAACAGTTTTGCAGCAGCCCGGTTCCCAGAACTCCTGAAGACAGACGTTGACTGGATAATGCATCACAGACAGAGTCCCTTTGACTGGTCAGGGATGTAACTAAACCCGAACAAAGATGTAAACAACCATGCATAAGCAGTGCCTAATACACCGAGGGGGTCCGACAACAGATCAGTTCCGAACATTCCACCAGGAATGAGGTACATGGCGCGGGTTGTCCGTAGTTCAACCTTGCCTAGACGGTCAATACCGCGGTCCGATCGCGGCACTCATTGTTACTTTGTGCTGGGAAGGGCTCTCAACAAGGGAAGTGTCCAGGCGTCTCGGAGTGAACCAAATTGATGTGGTTCGGATATGTAGGAGATACAGAGAGACAGGAACTGTCGATGATATGCCTCGAATGTTCAAATGTGTATGAATTTCTAATGGATCAAACTGCAGAGGTCATCGGTCCCTAGACTTACACACTACTTAAACTAACTTAATATAACCTATGCTAAGAACAACACACACACCCACCCCGAGGGAAGACACGAACCTCCGGCGGGAGGGACCGTGCAATTAGTGACATGACGCCTCTAACTACGCGGTCACTCCAGGAGGTTGACATGCCTCACTCAGAGCGCGCAACGGCTAATATTGCAATGGATGACAGCTACCTACGATTTATAGCTCGGAGGAATCATGACAGCAAATCGATCAAGCTGAATAACGCTTTTCGTGAAGCCACAGGACGTCGTGTTATGACTCAAATTGTGCTGAACAGGCTGCATGATGCCCAAATTCACTCCCGACGTCCATGGCGAGGTCCATGTTTGCAATAATGACACCTTGCACCGTGGTACAGATGGCCCAACAACATGCCGAAGGGACCGCTCTGGATTGGCATCACGTTTTCTTCACCGATGATTGTCGCATATGCCTGCAACCGGTAAGGCTGAACGCCTTAGACACACTGTGCTGTTTTGGGATAGCATTATGTGAGTCCGACCTACGCTGCTGGTGATCATGGAAGGCGCCGTAACGGCTGTACGATACCTGAATGCCATCCTACGACCGATAGTGCGACCATATCGGAAGTATATTTGCGAGGCATTCGTCTTGATGGACGACAATTCGCGCCACATCGTGCACATCTTGAGAATGACTTGCTTCAGGATAACGACATCGCTCGAGTAGAGTGGGCACTATGAACCCTATCCAATATACCTGGGATACACTGAAAAGGGCTGTATATGGACGACGTGACCCAACAACCACTCTGAGGGATCTACGCCGAATCGCTGTTTAGGAGACAGTCTGGACCAAGAGTGCCGTGATGAACTTGAGGATAGTATGCCACGACGAACACAGGCATGCATCAGTGCTAGAGGACGTGCTACTGGTTATTAGAGGTACCAGTGTGTCCAGCAATCTGGACGACCACCTCCGAAGGTCTCGCTGTATGGTGGTACAATATGCAATGTGTGGTTTTCATGAGCAATAAAAAGGGTGGAAATGATGTTTATGTTGACATCTATTCAAATTTTCTGTACAGGTTCCGGAACTCTCGGAACCGAAGTGATGCAAAACTTGTTTTGGTATGTGTATAACTGATGGGGGTAACGAGGAGTATGCGGATGGGAATTTCACGTATGGCGTCCAGAGAGCCATCAGACCCCCAATTATACATTTTGTCATGATTTTAATGATATGGTGACGTCCTTGTACCTCCATGATGCTTGGGTTTGCAGATATCCTACATTGGTGAGGTTTACATCGATTTTTATTCCTAAATGCCCTTTTTTTAAATCAAATTTAAAATTATAATCAGAAAGCACCCTCAAAATATCAAGTTACAATTTTATTCAGAGGCAGAAAGAACAAATATTGACAGTATGTGCTTTCGGGCTGAGAACCTTGCCGCTGCCTTTTGACACGGCCGTAGTCACGACCGCTCACAACAACCTCTGAAAGACTACACTGGTGCAAATCTGCAACACACCAGATTACTTTAAACTAAACATTTTAACAACTCACACAAGTACATAAACTATGCACCCCATAGGAGGGATGGAAATGGTACAAAACAGTAACATTAAAAAATTTAACTTCCCACCCAAGGTGCAACTTGATTTAAAAAAAAAACCTCATATCGTGGAAGGGTAGCAACTTTATATACTAAAATGACAATTTAAACAAAAACCCATGAGATGCAATCTTACCTAAAAAATACAAACAAGCTTTACGTTACACATATAAAGCCACTCAACATGATAGGCAAGATAAAAACATATTTCAGGAATTCGGCCGTTACACTTTAAGCAATAAATTCGTTAACACCGAATCCGACAAACATGACAGAGGCAGCTATTAACGTATGGCAGATTGACAAGGAGATTACTGTACAACCCGAACCGCAGGTTGCTCTAGCCCGCCCCTTCTCCACAAGGGAAAAACGGACCACCCAACTCATAAATAACCACCTTCCCACGGGTGGGCAAACGGAGAAGAATGGTGGGACGACCCCCTCCCCCCCCCCCCTCACAAAAAAAGCGGCTGGTGACCTCACCAAGAAAACAAGTAGAATTTAAAGAGTAAATGAAACAACATATCTCCAATCACTTAACTTCTAATAAACTGCGATTCCTGCCGAAGACCTGGCGCAGCAGCCCCCAATGCTCTCCCAAACCGTCTGCTGCCAGCCGCTACAACGGACGCAGGAAGGCGCGCCGATCTCCGGTCTCACGGCGTCGCAGCTCGCACCAGCCAGCGCGATGTCGTGGGTTGACTCCTGTTGGTCTCGTGTAGACCGCGAAGCCACTACCCCTCGCTATACAGCGCGGCCCACTGGGCTCACGTAGCGACCTCACAATCGCCGACGCTCAAGACGGACAAGTCATCTTGTGTCACAGTGCGCGACTGACCACCTGATCGATCCAACCGCCAATGACCATTGCCCGAGCAACTCGAGCAGACTGGCGGCCTAACGCGCAGACTCACATGCAGGAACTCAGCCCCGACTGGGTGACCACTAGCGGATTTCTGTTACTGGCGGAGTGGCAAGACTCTCATTTGCCGGCTTTAAGTTTGATCCCTACGACAGACATACTAGCACTCCGACGACAGACATACACTAACTGCCGCACAAATGTGAACGAGAGACAGACTAGCAACTGGTGACGCGACACTGATCCAGACTCACTCCGACTGACCAACCGCTCGATCCAACCGCCAATGACCATTGCCTGAACAAACTCGAGCGGACTGGCGGCCTAAGACAATCTAGCACTCCGGACGAGAGACAGACACTGACTGCCCCACACTGACCCGGCTGACCAACTGAGCGACTGGCGAGCTTATAGCGCCCCTTAAATGCACGTGAACAGGCAACCTTTCCCCTTTTCCATTAGAGGGAGACACCAAAGCTGCGACTGCTACAGCGGCGCCACCGCCAGAAACGGAGCGCGACTGCTTCACACAACGCGCTGCGGCGCGCTCTTTAATTTTTACCACGACTCAGCCCGTACCATATTTCTATGCACCAGGAATAGCATGCGACGACTGTAAACGTCATGTACACTTCTGCCACTGGACACGAGAGAAATTACGGGACCGTGACATACTTTTTGCACGCGTTCTGTTTAGCGTGGAAGCGTCATTCACCAACAGCGGTAACGTAAACCGGCATAATATGCACTATTGGGCAACAGAAAATCCACGACGGCTGTGACAAGTGGAACATCATCGACCTTGGCGGGTTAATGTATGATGCGGCATTATGGGAGGAAGGATAATTGGCCCCAATTTTGTCGATGGCAATCTAAATGGTGCAATGTATGCTGATTTCCTACGTAACGTTCTACCGATGTTACTATTGGATGTTTCACTGCATGACAGAATGGCGATGTACTTCCAGCACATAACTCGCGAGCGGTTGAAGCGGTATTGAATAGCATATTACATGACCGGTGGATTGGTCGTCGAAGCACCATACCATGGCCCCCACATTCACCGGATCTGACGTCGCCGAATTTCTTTCTATGGGGAAAGTTGAAGGATATCAGCTATCGTGATCCACCGACAACGCCTGACAACATGCGTCAGCGCATTGTCAATGCATGTCCGAACATTACGGAAGGCGGACTACTCGCTGTTGATAGGAGCTCCGGGTTGCAAGTATTGCCAAAGGCATTGAGGTTGACTGATATCATTTTGAGCATTTATTGCATTTATGTGGTATTTGCAAGTAATCACGCTGTAACAGCATGCGTTCTCAGAAATGATAAGTTCACAAAGGTACATGTAACACATTGGAACAACTGAAATAAAATGTTCAAATGCACCTACGTTCTGTATTTTAATTTAAAAAACCTACCTGTTACCAACTGTTCGTCTAATATTATGAGCCATATGTTTGTGACTATTACAGCTCCATCTTTCACAAAGCGAAAAAAGTGGTCCAACAAAACATAAATATTTCTTTACGTACTACACAAATATGTAATAAAAATGGGGCTTCCTATTTAAAAAAAAACGCAGTTGATATCCATTTGACATATGGCAGTCCGTAGCTCGTGGTCGTGCGGTAGCGTTCTCGCTTCCCACGCCCGGGTTCCCGGGTTCGATTCCCGGCGGGGTCCAGGATTTTCTCTGCCTCGTGATGACTGGGTGTTGTGAGATGTCCTTAAGTTAGTTAGGTTTAAGTAGTTCTAAGTTCTAGGGGTCTGATGACCATAGATGTTAAGTCCCATAGTGCTCAGAGCCATTTGAACCATTTTTGACCTATGGCAGCGCCATCTTGCTGGCCAACCATAGCGCCATCTGGTTTCCCCCTTCAAGCTAGACAAGTTTCATTCTTTGTAGTTTTTTCGTTTCACGCTTATTTCGTGAGAATGTGGGGGGCCATGGTATGGTGCTTCGACGACCAATCCACCGGTCATAAATATACTGTATATACTGCATGGGTTCCGGCCAGAGGCAGTTCACTCCACGCTCTTGTATGTGTAAGGTCTGAATAAACCTTCGTTAAATGTGGTTCGTGTTCGTCCATCATCTAATTGTACCTTCTTCTACGTGATATTATTCAAGTGGAGACGCTAGTTTTGGAACTTGTGATAGCGCACGTTATCGACGACACAGTGGCCCCCATCTGGCCCCGACAGAGCCGCCGTTCACATGGCGCGTTCGAGCGATATTCAACGGATCGCAATCTATCGTAGACAGAAGAAGAAGAGGACGTTACGATGACAGCAACTGTGTGCCACCACATAAGGCATCCTTCCGGGTTCTCTGGTGACGATGGCCAAGATCCAAACAAGTGGCTGAAGGTAAGTGAGCGTATAGCCAAATTTAACAAATGGGATGACACCGTGTGTTCTTCTAACGTATTTTTCTATTTGGAGGGCACTGCCAAGCAATGGTGTGAGAACAACGATGAGAAGTTCACAAACTGGAAAGTATTCCAGGTTGAATTGCGCAAATATTTCGGTGACACACAACAACAGAAGCGCAAGGCTGAAGATAAATCAAAGTGCAGGGCGCAGCGTCCAGCATCCTGCATTCAAGACATCTTGGAGCTGTGTAAAATAGTGAATCCTAGAACGAAGGAGGAAGATAAGGCTGCACATCTCATGAAGGGTGTTGATGAGGACATGTATCAAGCTGTACTCCTGAAGGAGGTTTCGACAGCAGACAACTTCATAAAATGGTGTCCGTATATCAAGACAATGCATCAAAAAAGAATTATACTAAAGACGTTTGATGGCTTCCAGGCGTGTTATCGATGTCTCTGATGGAGGAAGCAACTGATTTGACAAGTGTTCTTCGTCAGATAGTGAAAGAGGAAGTTCAGAAGGCACTTGGATTGCACGGCGAGCAAAAAACCGAGACGCTTCCACAGGGAGGAAGTGGAACAGACATTGAACCCAATCTCTCGTCCTTCATTTCCCTTTAAACGTTGAAAAAGTCGAGACCTAGTCGGAGTTACGGTCCTACAATGCCGCATGGGCAACCTGTCTGGGCACCAAGGAAGACTGACTTCTGGAGGACCCAGGATAGCCATCCAGTATGTTTCCACTGCGGATGACCGGGATATGTGGTGCCCTATTGTCGAGAAAGGCGGAGAATATTTGGTGACGCCCGCTCCAAAAGACAGCAGACAGACCTTAGCCGACGCCAACTCCGGGACGTCAAAGATAAACAACAAGAAGTGGGTGCAGGATGACGTAGGTCACCATCGTCGAGAGCTAGCCGCTGGGGAGAACGCTCCCTAACACGCCAATCAAGGACTCCATCACCGTTTAGAAGCTCCAGCCGATCTCCTAGCAACCTGGGAAACTAAAGGGCGCGACCTTCCTTGGAGGTGAGGCCACCGAAGAGAAAAATCCTCCGCCATCGATCACTACGAAAATGATAGGAAATTACGTCGATATCCTTGTGGATGGCCGACCACCCCAAGCTTTTGTGGACTCTGGAGCATCATATTCAGTCATTTTGGAAAAGTACCATCGCCAGTTGCAAAAAACCGCATTCGTCGACAGCAAAACATCTCTGCTCAAGGTGGCTAATGGGAAATTTGTGAAACCTACAGGAAGATGTGTCATTTGTGTGCGTGTAAGAGGCTATACACAGCCCTTAGAATTCGTCGTCTTACAAGAGTGTAGTCATGGCGCCATTCTCAGATGGGACTTTTTGAAAGCTTCTCAGGCAATTATAGATTTTGGTCGCTCGAAGATTATGCTAGACGAGGTAAGATACTGTGCACAGGAAGAAGCGCATCCGAGTGTGTGGAGACTATGTGTGCTGGATGAAGTGATGATTCCTGCAGTCAACGCTAGAAAGGTAACTGCCATGTGTCATGCCATGCATCAACCCATGGATCTTGTAGTGGAATGTAAGAGAAGAATACCACTGAAGAATAACTTGGTCATCCCAGCCTATGCCGTCTCGTTTAAGAATGGATTCGGTGAATTGAGGATTGTTAACTATCACCGAGAACCGCAGATCCTTCCAAGTGGCATGTGCGTAGCACATGCTGAGCCGTTAATTGAGGAACAGTTGATCGACTTAGAAAACTCCCATGCCGAGTCTGTGGACGAAGTTAGCGCCACCACTACGAGACAAGATCTTATAGCTCGAATATCACCAGATCTCACTAAGGAACAACAAAAGAAGCTACTTGCCATTCTTCAAGAGTTCTCTGAATGCTTCAATCCACAGGTGAAGAGCAAATCGACTTTGAAGCAACGGCTTAGCACTGGAGACCATCAACCATTAAGCCAGAGAGCATACCGTGTGTCAGCAATTGGAACGTCAAAAAATTCGCGACGAGGTAGAGAAAATGATGAATAATGACATCATTCAGCCTTTGCAGAGCCCGTGGTCGTCACCAGTGGTCCTCGTCAGGAAGAATAATGGCAGTTGGCGCTTTTGTATTGATTACAGGAAGCTTAGTGAGATAACTAAAAAGGACGTTTACCATCTTTCACGGAGTGACGATACGCTAGATTGTCTGAATGGGGCTAAGATTTTCTCAAGCATGGACGTATACTCGGGATACTGGCAGATCGAAGAAAATGAGGCTGATCGTGAGAAAACTGCAGTCATCAGCCCTCAGGGTCTGTATGAGTTTAAGGTAATGCCGTTTGGTTTGTGTAATGTACCAGCAATTTTTGAACGGATGATGGATAATTTTCAAAGGCAACTGGAATGGGCGATGTGACTTTGTTATTTAGATGACATTATAGTGTTCTCAGAGACATTTTATAATATATATGAAAAAACTCAGGGCCATTCTTAAGTGTTTCCAACAAGGCAGACTGAAATCTAAGAAAGTGTCTCTTTGGAGCAAAAGAAACCAAAATACTTGAACACCTTGTGACAAACGAAGCTTTGCGGCCAGACCCAGAAAAGGTGAGAGCCATAACGGAATTTCCTATTCCTAAAAGTATTACAGATGTGAGAAACTTCCTCGGATCATGTTACCGTCGTTTTTTCAAAGACTTTTGTATCAAGGCCAGTCAGGGTGGCTAAGCGTTTCTAGGCACTACAGTCTGGAACCGCGCGACCGCTACAGTCGCAGGTTCGAATCCTGCCTCGGGCATGGTTGAGTGTGATGTCCTTAGGTTAGTTAGGTTTAAGTAGTTCTAAGTTCTAGGGGACTGATGACCACAGACGTTAAGTCCCATAGTGCTCAGAGCCATTTGAACCATTTTTTTGTATCAAAGCCTGGCCACTCCAAGAGTTGTTGAAAGCTAATGCTAAATTTATCTGGGGTGGTGCTCAACAAGATTCTTTCGATGTGCTGCGTAGAGCTCTGACGACTAACCCTGTACTTGGTCCGTATGATGAGAGAACATCTACTGAACTACACACAGATGCCAGTGGGTATGGGATCGTTGCTGTTCTGGTGCAACTCATAAAGGCACATTTGCATGCCGTGCGTGAGTTTCCTCGGAAACGCGAAATCTTAATTAAATAATTAATCTCTGACAAATAAATAAGGAGGTCTCGTAGAATAGCTGAGGCTGGAAGCACGTATATTTTATTAACTGGCACACCGCCATATTTGATGTTAAATAAGAACACTGCGAGTTGCAATCTCACTAGGCACTCGATACTGTAAAGACTTTATATTTATGAAAGTAAGTAGAATTATTTAACTGTAGGCTTATTCGTTGAATATATCTGATTTAACTAACTGTGTAAACTTTTTTATGTTTAGTAGACAGTCACCTCTGTACGACGTATTAACATGGCTTGCAAATTATTCTAATATTGAGATTTTGAGTCCGCACCTACCACAACAATCTTTGGAAACGATTTAAATACGAAGTCCGATTATTTGAGTCTTATTTCACGGTCAACTACGAATAACACTGCATTTACGAAAAAGCCATTGTCAAGCGTCTGATACCAAATAATTAAACGTCCACGTTCCAGGTAAGCAAATATTAATTACAACCAATCACTATCATACATAATTAATAATTAATATTTTATTTTATTTATTTAATATTGGCGACTGCGTGTCGGACTTGTGATTTTGTCATTTGTTACATTGTTCTCTTTGTTTCATGTGAAAAATCAACTTTCTGGACCTGGACTTGAAAATATGAGAAATAACAAAAATCTGAAGATATTTTCCAAATCTAAAATTTTGCAGGAAGACGCAACGAAGCTTCCAGCAAAATAAGGTGAAACGCAGCATCTTTGCATTGGCAGGCTTGACCAGATGCATAATTCAGTGTATTAGCTCTTCAGTAGATTCTGTAGTACTTCTTTCGCGCGTAGCAGTTTTCAGTGATAAATTTCATTCTCAGTGCTTTTCCTTAAACAATAACTTCTGCAACAATACCAATACACGAGTGTACAATACGGCCGATTTCTGTACGATACGTTGTAACAAGACCAGCAGCCATTAATAATCCCATATTCAGTTTACATTTTAAAATTAACAAACAGCCATTGTTGCTACGAGTGATTCATGTTCAACTGCCTTTTATTTTAAAACCAGTGTCAAACTTTATTTTCTCGAAGCATATCTTACGTGTGGCATGGTCGTAACTATAAAACAATACGCAAAGATGGAACAGCAAAGACATACTGTTCAGACGCAATCCAACTCGGACGAGAGACAAATGTTTGAAAATGACTTTACGACAGCAACCGGTAGTGACGATTCATCAAATATTGACGCAAGTGTTAACGGAAATTTTGACAATAGGCCGTCCACCACAAAAATTTCAAAGTCTCAGTAAGAGCCCATGTTAATACATGGCGTCACGTCTAATGACGTGGCGGGAGCAGATACCTTGCAAACAGCAAAAATTGCCAACATGTTACAAATGCTAATGAAACAAAACGCAGAAAGTATGGCAACCTTAAAGACACAAAATGAACAGTTAAAGACACAAAATGACGAAATTAAATCTGATCTCATAGCAATCATGACAGGTAATGACACTTAATGTAAACGTGTGGAACTTATAGACGCCACACTGACCAAACAGATGACTGAACTCAGTACGAAATTTTCCAAGCTTAATACGATACAAGAAAAGACTACAAATGACGTAGCACTTTTACAGACACAAGTAAAAATCCTTAATGTCACGTGTGAAGCTCTTACTGAACAAATTCAAACATATCCTTCAGTACACGAAAACCTAGAAAATCGAATTACTGACGTGCAGAATAAATTTGACGATGTTGAACAACAACTGACTGACATCTTACAATCTGATGCCAAAGCTCATTTTCAAAATATTAATAAAGAATTTCATGATTGGGTAGAGAACAAAGACAAACATTTTGATAGATGCATACGTGAAAATTTACCAACAGTTGTGCACGACTCCGTAGCAGAACACATCACTAATAACAAACAGCTGATTAGTGACGCAGTACAATCTGTCACTGCACCCATGAGACAATTCACCGATCAACCACAGTCTGAATGTAACGAAAATATCAGTCAAAATGTACAGTTCAGAAACCAATATACATACGAGTATGACGCACACATACCGCATACGACAAACACACAGGAACAATACACACCACGACAACAACACATACCACGACGTGCAAACACAAACACAAGCTATTATCAGGGTAAACCACAGCAACATTATCGTAATTACTCGCCATCTGAACTTTACAGTAATTACAGTGGAACAAATCCATATCATAATGCAAAGGAAGAAGAAAGCTTAATAAAACACAGGCAAATTCAGACTTTTATCCCAGAAAAACGAACCACATTCGGTGATTTTTCTTAAATCTTTTAGTGATGCATTTCCACGCACTTGGAGTGTCCGGAAAAAGATTTCATATATTGTCGGTTACATCCAAGGCGATGCAGCTGTCTGGGCATACAGTCAGGCTGACGTATGTACCACGTACAGTGAGTTTGAGCGTGCCTTTCTGAACAAATGCTGGACGCAATCCGTCCAGGAGCGACTTAGAAGACAAATTTTGGAACCTGAAACTTTTAACAATAAAAATGGTAACTTACGCAAATATTTTGAAAAATACTTGACCATGGGATATTTTTTGGACGAACCAGTCGCAACAGGTGATATACTCCGTGCGTTGAAGGCCAAATTGCCTTTCAACATTAAAGAAAAACTCTTACGTATTCCGGATGACGATCCTGATTATTTTTTAACAGCTTTAGATTCAGTTGACTTGTTACTAGAAGATCAGTGCTTCGCGCGGCAAAACAGCAACCACAATGTTTATATTAGTGGTATGCAAAACTTGCTGGCCTGCCAACTCAATTCTGGCGCGCCGACAGTTGGATACGCGGTACAGCAAAAACAGCAAACTCACATGCCGTCTCAATACGGAAATCAAAATCAGCACGCGTATTCCAATACAAACAACAGTTACAACAGTAATAACACTTCATGCGGCAATCCATACAAAAGGCACCGTGGTAATAACAACAACAACGGTAACAACGGATATAAATATAACAACAAAAACACAAACAGAAACAGAAACAATAATAACTACGAGCCAAGACAGCATCAAGGCTGGACTCGTAGCGATCACTACTTTCATTCAAACACTGCTATACCACAGCAGCCACCAGGATAAAATTGGAGCATACCTTACGACCGACAGGTAAGTCATAATGCGCAACTGCAACAACAACCGCTAAAGTTTGGAGATCACAACAGGCAATATCCGAATGTGAATATAATAGAAGTGACGCCTGATACACAACCTCAATCTGTGTCAGTACCTAATACAAACGCTAATCCAACAAACTAGAAACAGTCACTTCTATGACCCGGGTCGTGGCTGAAGAATTCTTGGGGGGCGACTTCAATGTTAATCAGTTATTTGACTCCACCATTGAACAACAAAATGTTGATATGCCTAATAATTGCAAACAAAAACTACCTGTATTATTTATAAGATACAACCACAATGAGGATATATCAAATGAACTTTTGCAAGACAGTACACAATGTCGTTCAAACACAAATGAAATTGTTTTAGCCTCTACTACTGGTCTAGTAGGTGGGATTCCAACTACTATTATCCTAGATACAGGTGCAGCTGTGAGCGTTTTGTCTTTTAATTTCTATAAAAAGTTGTGTGAATTGGAGCCTGTGCCTGAGTTTCCCGCCCAAAACTGTAAAATAACTACTGCTCTAGGTAATAAGTAATGTAGGGTTAAGAAGCAAGTTTTTGTAAATATTAAAATAGGTAATGGAACCGTATAATTGCCTTTCCTGGTTGTACAAAACCTTGTGACAAATCTCATATTAGGATTAGATCTAATGAGCGAAAAGGAATGCACTATAGACTACTCCAAAGGTAAATGTATTTTAAATCATAAAGGCAGTGTAATTATTATTGATTTTTACAGGAGAACTCTAAAGCATGACAAACACTGTACAGGGTACAAGGTTCAGATAGTACTTGACAATGACATTCAAGACATGCAAACACACTCATCTGACACAGAGCTAATGGACTTGAAAACATTTCTTGATCATAAGATAAATGAAGCTACAGCTCTCAGTGTACATGAACGTATGAAACTACAGGAAGTGCTATCCAAATATTTACAAGTTTTTACCAAACGATTAGGTGTTATCAACACGTATGTCTACAAAATTGAAGTTAAGCCTCACAAGATCTTCTACCACAAGACATATAACGTACCGTTATCTCAACGACCTGCTGTGTGGCAAGAAATAAAACAAATGTTAGACTGGAAGGTCATTGTACCATCCACCTCACCTTACTGTAGTCCTCTACTTGTTGTCAAAAAACCAAATGGTAGCATTAGCTAGTGTTAGACGCACGAGCAATTAATGAAATAATTTTTACCGTTTCACACAAAACCCGAAAATTTAGAAGAGCAGTTACAGAAATATCTAGACGCAAAATATTTTTCCACAATAGGTCTCACTAATTCATTTTGGCAAGCAGGTATCACTCCTGATTCTCGGAAATATACTGCATTTATGTTTGGGGGGCGAACCTATCAGTTTTGTGTTCTACCCTTCGGATTGAATGTCAGTTCTGGGGTATTCATTACAGCCCTGGATACAGTGCTTGGCGATGATTTAGTTGAGACAGTCACACACTATGTAGATGATATACTGATAGCTACACATTTTTGGAATGAACACATTGACACACTTCAAAGAAATTTAGAAAAATTTGCACAAGTTGGAGTCACAGCCAATCTTAGAAAATCAAAATTTGGTTGCAGTGAGATAAAATATTTAGGACATATCATTAATTTACAGGGCATACGTCCTTATCCCAGTAAATTGGATGCTATCAGAAACTTTCCTAGCCCTCGAACAAAAAAGCAGTTAAAATCATTCCTTGGGCATGTTCATTTTTCAGACGTTTTTTTACCACAACCACGTTTGAACAGTAAACATGTGTTAAATCTACTCAGAAAGAATCAAGTTTGGATCTGGTCGGAACAGTGCCAGAATGACTTGAAAACAATTAAACATGCTTTAGTGAATGCAAACATATTGAGCCATCCAGATTTCAATTTAGATTTTTGTATGACATGTGACGCTTCACGCTCTGGCTTGGGCTGTTGCTTATTTCAAGTTGTAAAGAATAAAGAAAAGGAACAGATAAGAATTATAGGGTTTGCAAGTCGTACTCTAACTGAATGTGAGCGTACATACTCCACTACTGAGTTAGAAACACTTTCCATAGTCTGGGCATTCAAGAAATTCAATTATTATTTATTTGGCAAACATACAGTAATTTATACCGATCACCAGGCCCTGACATTTTTGTTAACTTGTAAACTTGTACATCCTAGATTATCACGATGGGCAGTTACTCTTCAGAACTACGTTTTTCAAATTAAGTACGTAAAAGGTAAGGACAACACCATTGCCGACGCTTTGTCTAGACTTCCACTGGGTATGAATGAACCCAACAGTGACTTTGAAAATATAAATGACTACAGGATTCTCTTAATGCAAGACAAGCAGTATCACCAATATAATATTGATATGTGTAGGAACATGGCTAAATTACAAAAATCTGATCCTCACTGGTATAAGATAATAATATTACTGGTAGAAAAACACAATCATCCTTTGACTAAGTAACACAATGATGTGATATTTTATCGCCGACATCCAAATGCTACTAACTGGTGTGTACGCATTCCCAAAGAGTCTGAACGTAATTTGATTTGGCACACACACTTAGTTTGGGGTCATTATGGGACGAAAAAGTGTTTGGGAAAGCTCAGCACATACTGTTATTTTAGCAATATGAGAAGAAAAATTTACAGGGAACTGAAAACATGTGTCATATGTCAAAAATCAGAACCTCAGAATTTATCCACACAAACAGATTTACATTCTATTATACCGAGTAAACCCCTGGAAATTAAGTGTACTGACATCAGTGGACCGCATCCAGCAAGCGCTGGAGGCCTCAAATATATCTTAGCTTTTTACGATATATTTTCTAAACGTGTAAAACTTTATGCTTTAAAATCCGCCACTGCAAATGGTATAATACGAAGATTCTCAAGTGATTACCTGACGCACGTGGGAAAACCTAAAGCAAATTCTGTCAGATAATGCAGCATACTACTCTGGGTACAAATGGAGAAATTTCTTGACGAACAATAACATTAAAAGTAAATTTATTTCAAGGTTTGGTCCACAATGTAACGCGACTGAGAGACTTTTCCGAGAACTAAACCGATTCAAGAGGACTTATATTTCATCAAAACATACTAATTGGGTGTCCTACCTAAGTCTTTTCGAAGACGTACACAATAACTTAAATATTTACAATACAAATTACACACCTAACGAGATCATGTTCAATTGCAAACAGAACGATCAATGGATAGAACCATTACCTAAGTTGTCAGACGAGGAAATCACACCTGAACAAAAAATAAATGAAGTATTGACTACACTGACACATCACGCACAGATACGAAACAAACATCACGCAAACATAATAAAAAGAAAACAAAAATTCAAGGCAGGAATGCTTCTACTACTTCGTACTCATCATAAATTGTAGCACTCAAACGACGCAATGCTAAGTGGCGTCTGCTATATGAAGGACCTTATATTATTGTTAACATACCGCATCCTGGTGCGTATCTGTTACAACATCCTAGAACTAACAAATTATTGGGCTACACGCACCCCGAGATCTTAGAGCATTTCATGCTAAATAATGTCAAAGTCATATCCATGAAAACATTGCTAAGCAACTCGCAAAACTCTATTTGCTACAACATAGATAATAAGTAGTATAGAAATTTTCATTTCAGCTGTACCAGTGACGCAGTTCAAGACAGAAGAACTTTTCTTTCAACGCCGCGGCACTACCAAGAAGACTGAATATTAAGGTAAAATTTATGATTACGTAGCAGTGAATAATATATTAATTTTTCACGGAGCATTTGTGACTGTAGGTACCACTGACTTGGTATGACACCTCACGAACCGACAGACGTCATCTGTGAAGGGACCTTTTACTTCGAGAAATAGATTAGACGCACATCTTTCAGCAAGATAAGCATCTACCAGTAGCCGAGGTCACACAGACACTATACACACACGCACAAAACGCAAGGAATCTAACAGTTTTCCGTCTATTATTATTTTGAATATTTATCGAGTAGTGAAAACGCCTGGTCTTGCCTACTGATGTAATGAATGTTGTGTCTAACCTATCTTAATTTCAGATGACATCACAAAAAACATCGATAAAATCCCAGAAAGACCGTTAAAGAGAAAGTAAATAACTGCAATTCATGTAATCAAATGTGACATAATGTAATAATTTATAGCTATGTAATGATGATGTAAACATGTTTATGTGTAACTGTATTATGTTTATGCTAAGAAAATATGTGACGTGTATATGTATGATTACTTAAGTTTTCAAAAAAATGATGTATAATGTAACTGTTACTATGTGAAAATTTGAACGATAACGAGTGCCAAAATGTGAAAAAACTTAAAAAAAAAATTGCTGTTCGCGGACATTAATGTACATAACTAAGTCTGCAACTACGCAGAACCCTATGTGAAAGAAACTGTTAATGACATTCATCATGCATCGTACCTTTTTAAACGCGATGAACGATTTCTTTGATAAGAAACTACGAACATCTAGGTGAGCTATATTTTAAAAGAAAAACAGAAAATGTGAAGTGCATAATTGGTGCATCGTCTAGTGACATTACTACAGTACCTAACTTCAAGATGTTAACTGGATTAAATGGTCACAACGTGCCTGTCCAGAAAACAACACGACGAGTGGAAGAATTTTGGTTGGAACTTCAGGGAATGGAAGGTTCTCTAAATGTGACGGACACACTTACCTGGACTGTCCAAGGATCGACGCTAGCTATGTTCCGTCCGAGGTTCTGCAACCAAGCTTCCACGGAATATCGAAAACGAACTGCATGTGGACCAATTACTCGACGGATCACTTCCGATCTGTAATAAACAATGCTTTTTTCACAACGAACTGCATCACAACGACTATAATGGAAATAGGAAATGGCCATGCTTATGTATCAATTACGTTGTTATACAGCGATGTTACTGTGATCAAAAAACTTTACCACGACGACACTAACCAGTGAAACATTACTGTGCAGCAGATGAATATAAACTGTAATAACGACACGATGTGTATAGGTCAACGCACCTGAAACAAAAAGACATTTTTCTTTGAAGCATTTCAATGCAATACTATGTAACTAAGAACGTTCAACAATCTAGAGTTGTATTGTATTATAACAAATATTGTGCTTTTAAAATTAAGTTACCTGTCGTAGAATGTACTCCTCATATGTAATCTTGGTGGAATATTTTCTTTATGCAACGACTAAGAAACGTGCGCGCACACGAACAATATGAACTGTAATACTGTGCCGGGTGATGTAAATTTACGATATAACGGCAGTGCCGGAGTCATATAGACGCTTCTGCGCATGCGGACTCTCTATTTTGCCAACATAAGAACTTTTACGGCGCACGCGCGTCATTCAAATTTTGTTTATAATGTACTGTGTAATGTATGTCATGTAAATAGTTGTAGATAACTCTGATTTTCTTGTGCCTTTAGGTGAATTGCTCGCCTGCAGGTGTGTCCTTTCGCCTCGCAATTCAGGGGGCAATATAAAGGCACATTTGCATGCCGTGCGTGAGTTTCCTCGGAAACGCGAAATCTTAATTAAATAATTAATCTCTGACAAATAAATAAAGCCTATGGCACAGAACTACAGCGCTATGCCGCTGATAAAACAAAATACAATTATGACTCTCTTATCTTTCTTGAAGAAGAAGGAGGCCTCGTAGAATAGCTGAGGCTGGAAACACGTATATTTTATTAACTGACACACCGCCATATTTGATGTTACATGCGAGTTGCAATCTCACTAGACACTCGATACTGTAAAGAATTTATATTTATGAAAGTAAGTAGAATTATTTAACTGTAGGCTTATTCGTTGAATATATCTGATTTAACTAACTGGGTAAACTTTTTTGTTTAGTAGACAGTCGCCTCTGTACGACGTATTGACACGGCTGGGAAATTATTCTAATATTGAGATTTGGATTTTGAATCCGCACCTACCGCAACAGTCTTTGGCAATGATTTAAATACGTAGTCCGATTATTTGAGTCTTATTTCACGGTCAACTACGAATAACATTGCACTTACAAAAAAGCCATTCTCAAGCGTCTGATACCAAATAATTAAACGTCCACGTTCCAGATAAGCAAATATTAATTACAACCAATCACTATAATACATATGTTGTTGTTGTGGTCTTCAGTCCTGAGACTGGTTTGATGCAGCTCTCCATGCTACTC
This sequence comes from Schistocerca cancellata, assembly GCF_023864275.1. Taxonomy (NCBI): domain Eukaryota; kingdom Metazoa; phylum Arthropoda; class Insecta; order Orthoptera; family Acrididae; genus Schistocerca; species Schistocerca cancellata. The sequence goes on from NC_064631.1 coordinate 127,625,509, forward strand.
TATCCTGTGCAAGCTTCTTCATCTCCCAGTACCTACTGCAACCTACATCCTTCTGAATCTGCTTAGTGTATTCATCTCTTGGTCTCCCCCTAAGATTTTTACCGTCCACGCTGCCCTCCAGTACTAAATTGGTGATCCCTTGATGCCTCAGAACATGTCCTACCAACCGATCCCTTCTTCTCGTCAAGTTGTGCCACAAACTTCTCTTCTCCCCAATCCTATTCAATACTTCCTCATTAGTTATGTGATCTACCCATCTAATCTTCAGCATTCTTCTGTAGCACCACATTACTAAAGCTTCTATTCTCTTCTTGTCCAAACTATTTACCGTCCATGTTTCACTTCCATACATGGCTACACTCCATACAAATACTTTCAGAGACGACTTCCTGACACTTAAATCTATACTCGATGTTAACAAATTTCTCTTCTTCAGAAACGCTTTCCTTGCCATTGCCAGTCTACATTTTATATCCTCTCTACTTCGACCATCATCAGTTATTTTGCTCCCCAAATAGCAAAACTCCTTTACTACTTTAAGTGTCTCATTTCCTAATCAAATTCCCTCAGCATCACCCGACTTAATTCGACTACATTCCATTATCCTCGTTTTGCTTTTGTTGATGTTCATCTTATACCCTCCTTTCAAGACACTGTTCATTCCATTCAACTGCTCTTCCAAGTCCTTTGCTGTCTCTGACAGAATTACAATGTCATCGGCAAACCTCAAGTTTTTTATTTCTTCTCCATGGATAATACATAAATAATAATTAATATTTTATTTTATTTCTTTACTTATTTTATAAACTTTCGGATGGAAAAGAGAAGGTTATAGCCTATGCTTCAAGGACACTTACAAATACCGAGAGAAACTACTCACCGACATAGAGAATGTCTTGCTGTGATCTGGGCCACGTGCAGAATTCTCTATGGAAGGCCATTCACTGTCGTTACAGACCATCATTTATTTTATTGGTTGACAGGTCTTAAGGGTCCAACAGGACGACTCGCCAGATGGACGCTACGGCTTCAAGAGTACGTCATTACCATAGTGTACAAAAGTGGAAGAAAACACCAAATGCCGAATGTCTCTCAAGAAACCCTGTGCAAGACCATCAAGATTTTGATGAAGATAGTGACTGTCTCGCTACACTCCAGGATTTCTCTGCCGAGCAAAAGGACGCCCAGATATCTCAAATTATACTTGCCAGCGACTCCTAAACACATGCGCTTAGATGTTTTACTGAAATTTCATGACACACCTGAGGCCAGACATCTAGGATTTATTAAGACATACGATACAATCCGCAAGAGTTTTTTTCTGGCGAGGTTTATTAAGGAGTGGCTGTCACTATGTGTCGCACTGTCGAGAGTGCCAGAGGAGAAAGGCATCTCCTCAGAAGCCACCTGTCTGATTCATACCAATTCCACCAGCCGAAACGCCTTTCCTACGTGTTGAGATTGACCCCCTCGGATGATTTCCAACGTCTGTTAGTGGCAACAGATGGATTATTGTTTGCACTGATTATCTGACACGCTATGACGTTACAAAAGCCGTGAAAACAGCCGAAGCATCCGAGGTAGCAAAATCCATAGTGGAAGACATTGTATTACAACACCGTGCCCCTTGGTCGTTAATTATGTATCGAAGTAAAGTTTTTAATCGAATCTCGTGACAGAGAAAAACCGCCGGTGCAACATTACTCATCACATGACGACTACCTACCATCCGCAAACTAGTGGGCTTACTGAACGCGTTAATGAGACCTTGGTCGACATGCTATCAATGTTCGTTAGTGTAGAGCAAAGCAACTGGGATGAGGTGCTAGCTTTCGTGAAGTTTGCCTACATCACCGCCAAACAAGACACCACAGGATTTACGCCATTTTTCCTGGTGCATGGGGGTGAAGCGACTAGGACGATGGACACTGTGTTTCCGTTACATCCTGATGACGTGGACGACGACTACATCCGACACGTGTTAACCAGAGCTGAGGAAGCTAGGCAATTAGCCCGACTCCGCACGCTGCAGGCACAAAAAACCGATCGCCTAAGCGACGGGAGCCACCGCCCTATTGTCTACCAGCCTGGTGACTTCGTCTGGATATTCACTCCTGTTCGGAAGGTTGGCCTCTTTGAGAAGCTCCTCAAGCGCTACTTTGGACCTTACAAGTTTGTAAGACAGTTGTGTGATGTTACTTATGAAGTTGAAGATTTCTACCCGACACAAGACAACGAAAGGTCAGAGATACGATCCACGTCCTTCGAATGAAGCCCTATAAGAATCCTGAAAAGTAGATTAAATTCGAAGCTCCAGCGAGAGGCAACATGCGGAAAGGTGACAAAGAACGTAGCAGCAAAAGAAGTTCTATGAAGATCAGTCATCGGAGTCGGAGTATGCAGGACCGATGACTCGTTCCCGGACTAGCGCGACGCTGTCCCTTAAGGAGGGAGCAATGTCGTTGCAGACGCTGAAGAGCTCCATAGTGTCGCCGGCACTGTAGCTCAGCGTGTTCGGTCAGAGGATTAGCTACACTCTGTGATAAAAAAAAGTTGAGTGAACGGATCAACGAACAACCCGAATGGATGTCAGGAGACGTCCGCGCCGAACAGATACAACGAACAAAATGGAACAAAATGTGATCAACAAAGAAGTTAAAAAATGGGGTAGGGGTTATGATACCAAACTGCTGCCTGGAGGGCCTTGAGTTCAAAACTCATCTAGACTGTACAATTTTAATTTCTTATATTCTTTTCGAGTACATTCTAGAAGTGTCCACATATGTCAAGAAGCATTGTACTGGAATGTTCTTTAGCTGTATATATACTGCATGTGTTCTGGCCGGAGGCAGTACGCTCCGCACTCTTGTATGTGCAAGTGCTGAATAAACCTTCGTTAAGTGAAGTTCGTGTTCGTCACTCATCTAATTACACCTTCTTCTACGTGACGATATAACTGATGCTACTCAAGTAATTCAAAAGAGTGGCACTCTGAGTATGGGCTGTGCATCTGTTTAATTTTTCACGTTAGAAAACGCATACAAATACCATTCCACACACCGCTATGCGATGTCTACACAGAATGGCGTCAATTGTGTCCCGCAACCACAAAGTCACAATTATCTGGCGAAAAGATCGTTGTAGACCTATGTTTACTGGGCCATTAAATACACTCCTGGAAATGGAAAAAAGAACACATTGACACCGGTGTGTCAGACCCACCATACTTGCTCCGGACACTGCGAGAGGGCTGTACAAGCAATGATCACACGCACGGTACAGCGGACACACCAGGTACCACGGTGTTGGCCGTCGAATGGCGCTAGCTGCGCAGCATTTGTGCACCGCCGCCGTCAGTGTCAGCCAGTTTGCCGTGGCATACGGAGCTCCATCGCAGTCTTTAACACTGGTAGCATGCCGCGACAGCGTGGACGTGAACCGTATGTGCAGTTGACGGACTTTGAGCGAGGGCGTATAGTGGGCATGCGGGAGGCCGGGTGGACGTACCGCCGAATTGTTCAACACGTGAGGCATAAGGTCTCCACAGTACATCGATGTTGTCGCCAGTGGTCAGCGGAAGGTGCACGTGCCCGTCGACCTGGGACCGGACCGCAGCGATGCACGGATGCACGCCAAGACTGTAGGATCCTACGCAGTGCCGTAGGGGACCGCACCGCCACTTCCCAGCAAATTAGGGACACTGTTGCTCCTGGGGTATCGGCGAGGACCATTCGCAACCGTCTCCATGAAGCTGGGCTACGGTCCCGCACCCCGTTAGGCCGTCTTCCGCTCACGCCCCAACATCGTGCAGCCCGCCTCCAGTGGTGTTCCGACAGGCGTGAATGGAGGGACGAATGGAGACGTGTCGTATTCAGCGATGAGAGTCGTTTCTGCCTTGGTGCCAATGATGGTCGTATGCGTGTTTGGCGACGTGCAGGTGAGCGCCACAATCAGGACTGCATACGACCGAGGCACACAGGGCCAACACCCGGCATCATGGTGTGGGGAGCGATCTCCTACACTGGCCGTACACCACTGGTGATCGTCCAGGGGACACTGAATAGTGCACGGTACATCCAAAACCTCATGGAACCAGTCGTTCTACCATTCCTAGACCCGCAAGGGAACTTGCTGTTCCAACAGGACAATGCACGTCCGCATGTATCCCGTGCCACCCAACGTGCTCTAGAAGGTGTAAGTCAACTACCCTGGCCAGCAAGATCTCCGGATCTGTCCCCCATTGAGCATATTTGGGACTGGATGAAGCGTCGTCTCACGCGGTCTGCACGTCCAGCACGAACGCTGGTCCAACTGAGGCGCCAGGTGGAAATGGCATGGCAAGCCGTTCCACAGGACTACATCCAGCATCTCTACGATCGTCTCCATGGGAGAATAGCAGCCTGCATTGCTGCGAAAGGTGGATATACACTGTACTAGTGCCGACATTGTGCATGCTCTGTTGCCTGTGTCTATGTGCCTGTGGTTCTGTCAGTGTGATCATGTGATGTATCTACCCCAGGAATGTGTCAATAAAGTTTCCCCTTCCTGGGACAATGAATTCACGGTGTTCTTATTTCAATTTCCAGGAGTGTGTAAGATAGCTTTATACTATTAAACGTTGGATTGTGCCGGAAGAATGCAAATCGGTCGGTATGATGAAGATAATTTGGCAATGGCCTTTTTAGGTAGTGGCTTAACACGACCCTGTTTCCAAGATTCATGGAAGAAATTTGTGGGCTCAAAGTGGATGAAGATACAAGTTGTACTAGGTAGTGGTGGTTCAACAATAAGTGTCATCGTTGGTAATGTGACACTGTCGGTCCTGTAGATGCTCATTTGATGCACTTGACGGAATTTGGTATTGTCTTCAACAAGCTTAACACAAAATTTTTCGTGTCTGACGTCATTCATTCTCGTTCTATTTGCGAGTGCAATGGGAAAGGAAATGACTAGTAGTATGACAGTGCAAGTTTCGCCACGTACGGTATGGCGGTTTGCGGAGTACGTATGTGGATGTACGTAAATATGGATGAAGTAGTCATTACGTATAAGCTGGTTTTGCGGCTCACTTGTGGTAGTAGGTAATGTGAAGTTTCGGTCCAGTTCCTCGACTAGGGCTATGGGATCAACTTCAGCTTTTACTTCGCCTATACCAAAATCATGTACGTTTTTCCATAGGACTGGTCACTTCTGCCTGTCGTTGGTTAATGTGTGTTCATGCATGAGTTTAGTATTTCTCACAGAGGTACGGACTCTGTTCCAGTTCTTATTGTAATCGGTTTGATTACCTTGTGCAGGGTGTATATTTTTTGTGTAGTAAACAATACACTTGAAAGGCGAGATAAAGAATTGGCAAGTAAACAAATATTGCTGTCCCTGACAGAGATATAGAACTGGCCGTGCAAATTCCGACACAGGTAAAAACCACACTTGAAACGCGAGATGAAGATCTGGCCGCACAAATTACGACATAGGTAAATACAATACTTGAAGTGCGCGGCAGAGATAGCATTACACACTGTAGAACGCGAAAAAGAGTTAGCCTTGTGGATAAATATTAGTTTATCTGATATGTCTAAAGAAATATTAAACCTAAGGGAAGCTTACGTAGGTGTGTAACATACGTGTTTGACCATCAGCGGCTTTTTTATTTTAAACCCAAATATCGACCGGTTTCAGTCACAGACCATCTTCACGGATTAGGTTTAAAACAGATTAAGCCACGACATCAGACAGATGTGATGTGTCTTGAACTGTTTTAACCCTAATCCGTGAAGATGGTGTGTCACTGAAACGATCGCTGCTTAATTCAGCCATGGAATCACTTTTGCCACAGTGATGACACTGTAACCCGCATGATGACCCACTAACAGTCGTTCACCGAAAACAAGGCTTAGATAACTCGTTATTTCTAAGCCCAACAAAAGTTCATTAAAATTTTTTCTGTCTCAGTCATCACAAATATATGATTTTTCTTTATAACAAGCATTTTATTTTCGCTACTTCGAACACAGCCATTCGTATGAAAATTACACGAACATGGCCACTCAAGAGCTTGGGTTTCGTCTACTTACGGCACATTCTCTTCTAATAGCCCATTATGTGTTGTTTATATTCTATTTTGAGACATACTTTCATATTTCATATACGTATAGTATATCGAGCCATACACTTTCTCCTTATTGTATACAGTTTCACATAGTGTATAAATTCCAATCGTCTACGTTCAGTTTACTCACATTTAATTTTTTTCTTTCACCAGCTTGCTATGGCATTCAAAGTGTTTCAAGATTATCAATTAGATTAAATGTATATGAGATTACGACTTCTAGCTACTTCATTTAAAACTGGATTTAGTCCGTATCAAGTGTGTCTTTATACAATATGTTCATTCTCAGTTGCCCGTTATCCAGCATGTGGCTCATTTATCAGCACTTACATACAGCCTGTTCAGCCCTGCAGAGATGTGAGTCGATCACAGGAAAGACAGAGCACAGAGCGACTAGTAATACGAATTCGTAACTTACTGCAGTTATTTGAAAAACTGTCGTCGCTAATAATTTCTGCTGGTGTAATTAGCGACATGCAGCTCACTTAACACATTCTGCCGTAACTCAGGGTCTTACATATTATAAACTCAATACATCACCAAACAGCTGTCACGATTATAGGGCAATAAATCCTATATGTATTTGTTCGCTATTACAATTCTATAGAGAGAGTATTAGGTGACGTTCTCTTAACATTGAATGGCGTGTGTAACTTTTGAACGAAACTGTTGGAGTGCATTGCAGCTCCCTCAAAATCTTTGGAGGGATGCTGTGTGAGAAACAATCAGGTCACACATTCTATGAATCTGTATTTTTCAGTTTTGGTAGCTATAATTTCACTAAAAATTATAATGAACTTTCACCATCATGTTGAAAGGTATTTCTTATATCGACAATAGATGGACATCCGGCAACTTGTGAATTTACTGGTCTTATTTCTGACCATAAATTTAGATACAGGGTATGAGAGAGGGGAAAGGGGAATGGAGATAGTGCGATTACGTAACGTATAATGTTACATTTGCTGGAAGTTCCAATGTGTAATGGGTGTAACTGCAGATATTGTTATATGTGGAACCTTAATATATACAGATATCAGTATGTTGATTGTTTTTCTCTTTGCCAAATTGTCTTGTCATAGACATATCACAAACTGTTCGACATGATGTATTCTGCACGGTCGTAACTGAACCACTAAGCAGACTATGCCTGTCAGTATGGCTTACCAAGTTTGCATCCATACGTTGACAAGTGACCTGTTGTTCAAGGGAGAATAAGCCTTAATGGCTTGCCTTTGCCACATGTACTTGGAGTTACTATCCAACCTAAAAACATACTATTTGTATTACGTATATTTTTTAGCCTGCAAATGATGCAAATACTGATGAAATGTTCTTCAATATATTGTCCTCAGTCACCAGTAGAAATATCTGCAATTATACCTGTTGCACACTTTATTAATGACGAGAAATAAAATATCACACTATTAGGAAACTGTGAGCTGTTACTCACTGCAACCAGAAATACAATACAAGGATTTTTTCGACGGTTGGTGGTTGGAAAAGTTAAAAACATTATAATTGCATTACTGTTGTGCCATCATTAACATGCATTGCAGAGTACTATGAAACCAAATTGCTATTTCCTGTTTGGTGTTTTTCACTATATAATGTGTTCAAATGTTCAAATGTGTGTGAAGTCTTATGGGACTTAACTGCTGAGGTCATCAGTCCCTAAGCTTACACACTACTTAATCTAAATTGTTCTAAGGACAAACACACACACTCATGCTCGACGGAGGACTCTAACCTCCGCCGAGAGTAGCCGCACAGTCCATGACTGCCGCGCCTATATAATGCCTTCTTATCCGTATCCACCATCAGTTCCTATTACCAGCTGACCATGTAGCTAGGCATCGTTCGCAAAAAGTTTGTTCGATGATAATATTCTACTGAAACTTAAGATAACGGCGGACGGTTGCTAAAGTCAGCGAAAGCGAGAGTGATTCTCGAGTCTGAACACGCACTTACATTATGAAGTCAACCGTAAATTACAGTGGACAACAATCACACTAATGGACATATGGACATGACAAGAACAGCACCAGAGTCGGTAGCAAAATTGTATATAGTGCTTGCATACACTACAGTGGAAATCTGTATGATTCTAATTTTTTTTTTTTTTTTTTTTTTTACTTTCGGGTGAATAGAGAGCGAAATGTAGTACACTGAATTACCACTTCTTGTAACAACTACTGCTGTACCGTCGCCTGGCATCAAGTTGATCTGTGCTTCCATGAGAGTTGTGGTTACATCATTTATTGGTCAATCAGTTCTGTGCTGGAGCTCGTCAATCGTAGTGGCTTTCCAGCTGAGGTGTACCTGTCTCTCGGCACCCCATGACGAGATGGTTTCTGTGGTTAAGAGATGGGGAGAATGTGCTGGCTATAGCAACAAATAGAGGTAGGTCAGCAGTGCATAAACAATAAGATTTACTCTGATTTTATTACCTAACTCCACAACAATGCCGGGATGGTTTATTTGAAAGGGAACTGGCGATTTCCTTTCCACTCCTTGACTCAAACCGAGCTCGTGTTCATTCTGTAATGACTTCGGTGTCGACGGGACGTCAGACCATGATCTTCTTTCCTATTACAGCATGAGCTACTTGACTTGCCTTAGGGAACGACATGCTGAAATGGAAGACAGAGGAACAGTCAGTGCCATCAGCAGGTTTAAAGCCTGCAGTCCAAACTATCAGCTATGTGAACCAGAGGCAACCTGACAGTGACCACTTTCCTCAGGGATTACAAAACTTGTTCATAGTGTGCCGTACACCGAACCGGGACGCATGAAAAGCGAAGACGTGATCGCTGTTCTGTGTTTTGCGTTTTCATTGTGAGCACCAGTAGCTGCACACCTCTCTATGCTGCCGAGTCAAGGCAAACTGAAACAAAGGTTGCCGTGCTGGAAGTCGATGGTGTTCCAGTCCACATTTCGGAGTCCATGTGGATGCCGATGCAGTCGGAATAACAACAACGACAACAATAAAAATAGCAATAATAACGAGTACAAATGAACACAGGTTGTGATGACTTGCAGGTAACAGATTAAAGTGTAATTAATTATATTGAAATATGATGTTTTCCTGTCAGACATATTCGACAGGATAGACGCCGCTTATCATCATATGGATGTATTCTGCGTTAGAATCCCGGTCCACCACACAATTTCGCTCGTCCCCGCTGACAGTCCGAAAGGACAGATGACAGACTTTCAAAATGGTTCAAATGGCTCTGAGCACTATGCGACTTAACTTCCGAGGTCATCAGTCGCCTAGAACTTAGAACTAATTAAACCTAACTAACCTAAGGACATCACACACATCCATGCCCGAGGCAGGATTCGAACCTGCGACCGTAGCGGTCGCTCAGCTCCAGACTGTAGCGCCTAGAACCGCACGGCCACTCCGGCCTGCCACAGACTTTCATTTACTCAATAACTTCTTTCCTGACAAACTTCATTTACCATAACTAAACTTCAGTACATCGTGTAATTTCATTACTTAATGAACGACACGACGACAAGTTTCTTCCAAAACTTTGACCCTGTTACATTACTTACTCCATTACCTCTAACACTTTATCAACAAAATTACAACTTATCAGCATATACCGCTCCCATGGCCCAGGCGGGTTACTACGTTGTAATCTCACACTATTTTCTCATCTCTCATTCTTGAATTTTGTCGCATGTATTGTAATGCTACCATCACAACTCCGCCACTTTTCTCACATTAGGAACAGATCGCAATTGTGAATACGCCATTGAATTATCATAGCTTTCACTTATCAACCATCCGCACTGCCAATCACAGCACATAACTCAGAAATAATTACTACAACCGTAGCTCGCCTCACATGTGTCAACTGCTGATATGACTGATTAAATAAAAGTTCTTAAAGGCTTTCCTGCGATCTCACTCAATCTGAAATTTAATTTGAAATCCTGTCAACAGTTTTTGGTCTCATCAGAATTTCTCTAAGATTTTTCTATACTATTAATACTTCCAGTTAGCACCAGACTGATACAAACTCTCTGTTGTCACACCTATATATCATTCGATTTTCAGGATGATCATTGATTGTTTTCGTTAGCCAGTAATAAGATGTGGAGGCAGCTCGTCGCCTTATTGACGCTCTCTGCATCTGACATTATACTTGGCATTATATTGTTCCTTTATGTATCTGAAAATTTCATGTCCCCTGACTCGTGCTAGTTAAAATATACCAGTAAGCGTTTTTGAGTGAATGTGTTCCTGACGATTTCATCTTTGACGCGTCCTTGTGTTTCTCGTATTCTCTGTATCATTTGACGATTCGAAGTTTAGGAGGAATGAATGCTCTGCAACTGCGTCAGTCTATACATGCTGTAATTGTGTCGAAACATGCAACACTCCCCTGATGAGGCATCTCGCTGCTCTCAATTACTATCGAGCGAGCACTGATGTAGCTTCAGTAGGGTTGCTGCTACTTACGCCATAATTTCACATTGTAACGAAACTGTTTCTTGTGAAGACGAATCATTTTCCCGATGTCGCCCTACATTGATTTCAAACCAAGTCAGTCTCACCTGCACTATCCATGATTTCTTCACAGATGTCGCTCATTATTTGCTCTTCTGCGTCTGGCCTTACTACACCCGCACAATTTGCGGTTGTTGTCCTGCTTCGCTTCAGGCGCTACACATGAGAAAGTACAGTGCAATACATCTTCCTCACAGTAGGTTTTTTTTCCCACAAATTTGTTATTATACTTTTCCGGAACATGCTGAGATGATCAGACGAAGCTTTTCGTCTCTCTGAAAATTCTGTATTCATGTGATATATGCGCCGCGCCTATCTACAATCTGCATCATTCTTCAGCTTTGTAAGAAACTGCATTTACCGTTAATTCACTTTCAGATTTTGCACTGAGCTTTTTCCTCACTTCACTACTCCGTCGAAGCAAACAAATCATAATTTCCCCCAAAACGAGACAAAAACAAGATCAACACAAGACTGGTATGCAGTGCGAGAAAGAATTAGATGGACACGGAATATGAAACACCGGTACTCAAAATTGAAACAGTATTTGAAATAACCATATTCAGAGAATGTACAGCATACATAAGTGCATTCGGATTTGCAAGTTTACTACTAATTACTTGCCATGCTGATCTATTTATTAAAGTTAGTATTAAACAAAGTGTCTTTAATTTAGAACAACAATGTCTCATAGCACATCAAAAGCATGTGAATTTAAAAACAAAGTCATGGGAGATAGACACTTAATCAAAAATACGTGCCCCACTTTGGTCGCCATTTAATATACTGGTTGAAATACGTACATTAATATGAGTATAAATAAGGAGAAACGTCTGCGCGGCTAGTCCCAGCGGAGGTTCGAGTCCTCCCTCGGGCATGGGTGCGTGTGTTTGTCCTTAGGACGATTTATGTTAAGTAGTGTGTAAGCTTAGGGACTGATGACCTTAGCAGTTACGTCCCTTAAGATTTCACACGCATTACATAAGGAGATGGCTTTCGTAACAGGAATGATTAATATTACAAGGAAATAAAATAGTTTTTACAATTCACTTTAATGTTGAATTTAATACTCCTTGTATTTTCACACCGGTCGTAGCCGGCTTATAACTCCCTGAAGATGGTAGATTTCACTGTTCTTCTAATGATGATTTTAGGCTGCGTGCAATTCTAATGGATGTCAGTAGGACTTTCTAGCTGTGTTTTCTTCTCTTACATCGCTGAATATTATTTGCGTACTGGTTTTTAATTAATTTATAAAAATAATATTTCAAACTTTGTTGATGTATACTTCAGTAAAACATATAAACATTGTCATGAGGCATTCAGCCAGGCACTATTTAAAGTGCAGCTATGGCAAGAACACATAATCGACAACAAAAGACAAAAGAAGATCGAAAATGTTTCATTTAATTAAATTTGGAAAATACTTGGAAAATTGTGGTTAATTCCTATGGGACCAAACTGTTGGGGTCATCGGCCCCTGAGCTTACGCATTACTTAATCTAACTCAAACTACCTTACGCTAAAGACAAAACACACACCTATGCCTGAGGGTAGTTCAAAAAATGGCTCTAAGCTCAATGGGACTTAACATGTGAGGTCATCAGTCCCCCAGACTTATAATTACTTAAACCTAACTAACCTAAGGACATCACACACGTTCATGCCTGAGGCAGGATTCGAAACTGCGATGGTAGCAGCAGCGCGGATCCGGACTGAAGAGCTTAGAACCGCTCGGCCACAGCGGCCAGCCCCGAGGGAGGATCCGAACCTACGACGTGGGGATCCGCGGGGCAAGTCGCCTCAGACCGCTCGATTACCTCGCGCGGCATTAAGACTTCTCTGACACTCTCCCGGTAAACTATCTTAGTTTTGCTGTACATCTTTATTCAACGTAATTGCAGATTGTGAATATAAGATTGCGTGATGGCTGGGTGTTGTGTGCTGTCCTTAGGTTAGTTAGGTTTAAGTAGTTCTAAGTTCTAGGGGACTATGGACCATAGATGTTAAGTCCCATAGTGCTCAGAGCCATTTGAACTATTTTTTTTTTAATATAAGATTGTTTTCATCGCCAGCCTTTGTACCATTGGTCATTCAAAATTATCCACTCAGCTCCGCTGTACATTCGTTACATAACGTGGTTTAAATCTTACAAGTTTTATTATCAAATTGTACTTAAGTGTGGCATTACTCCTTATCAACTACAATAATATCTGGGTCATTCCCAAGGTGTTTCAGTCGTGTTTGCTCTGCGACAACCTTGCAGGTGGCCTTGGATGAGGGCAGTACTACCTCTTGATTGACGTTGATAAGACTGTTATCTGTGTCAGGTATGCCGCACTGCAGACAGCTGTCAATGTCTAGTGGCACAGCACAAGCGGCGAGCACGTGTGCTGCACACGGCTGGCACTATCTGACGGCAGAGTGGAGAGGGTGTGCAGAGCTGTCTCGACGACAAGCGTTTTCCTTCTCGTCTGGCTAACAGCGTCCCTCCAACGTGATCTCTGCGTACTCGAGAGCTACTTCCATGGGTGTGGCCATACACTCCACTGGTTGGCTCATATTCTCCTCGAGCCCATTAATTTACTGTTTCCATTACTTGTTCAAATGGCTCTGAGCACTATGGGACTTAACAGCTATTGTCATCAGTCCCCTAGAACTTAGAACTACTTAAACCTAACTAACCTAAGGACAGCACACAACACCCAGCCATCACGAGGCAGAGAAAATCCCTGACCCCGCCGGGAATCGAACCCGGGAACCCGGGCGTGGGAAGCGAGAACGCTACCGCACGACCACGAGATGCAGGCTCCCATTATTTGTGAAATGACCTCTCCACCCATAATCCCCATGACCAGACGGACACATTCACACTTCACGATGGGTGGAATGCCCTCACTAGAAAACTCTATGTGATCAGTTACGAATAGGGTGCCATGTGCGGGTGACGTCTTCGGAAACCTAAACTACTGGCTATTAAAACTGCTACAACAAGAAGAAATGCAGATGTAACATGTGATTATATTTTCACGCAATTTGGGTACATACATCCAGAGAAATCAGTACCCAGAACGACCACTTCTGGCCATTATAATGACCTTGATACACCTGGACATTGAGTCAAACAGAGCTTGGATGGCGAATTGTGACGAGCCAGTTGCTTGGCCACCATTGACCAGACGTTTTCAATTGGTGAGCGATCTTGAGAATGTGCTGGCCAGAGCAGCAGTCGAACATTTTCTGTATCGAGAAAGGCCCGTACATGACCTGCAACATGTGGTCGTGAATTATCCTGCTGAAATGTAGGGTTTCGCAGGGATCGAATGAAGGGTAGAAATGGCTCTGAGCACTATAGGACTCAACATCTCAGGTCATAAGTCCCCTAGAACTTAGAACTCCTTAAACCTAACTAACCTAAGGACATCACACACACCCATGCCCGAGGCAGGATTCGAACCTGCGACCGTAGCAGTCCCGCGGTTCCGGACTGCAGCGCCAGAACCGCTAGACCACCGCGGCCAAAGAACGAAGGGTAGAGCCACGGGTCGTAACACATCTGAAATGTAACGTCTACTGTTCAAACTGCCGTCAATGCGAACAAGAGGTGGCCGAGACGTGTAACCAATGGCACCCCGTACCATCAAGCTGGGTGATATCCCAGTATGGTGATGACAAATACACGCTTCGAATGTGCGTTCAGCGCGATGTCGCCAAACACGGATGCGACCATCATGATGCTGTAAACAGAACCTGGATTCATCCGAAAAAATGACGTTTTGCCATTCGTGTACCCATGATCGTCGTCGAATACACCATCGCAGGCGCTTCTGTCTGTGATGCAGCGTCAAGGGTAACTGCAGCCATGGTCTCAGAGCTCATAGTCCATGCTGCTGCAATCGTCGTCGAACTGTTCGTGCAGATGGTTGTCTAGCAAACATCCCCATTTGTTGACTCAGGAATCGATCCGTGGCTGCACGATGCGTTACAGCCATGCGGATAAGATGCCTGTCATCTCGACTGCTAGTGATACGAGGCCGTTGGGATCCAGGACGGCGTTCCGTATTACCCTCCTGAACCCACCGATTCCATATTCTGCTAACAGTCATTGGATGTCGACCAACGCGAGCAGAAATGCCGCGATACGATAAAGCGGAATCGCGATAGGCTACAATCCGACCTTTATCAAAGTCGGAAACGTGATGGTACGCATTTCTGCACCTTACACGAGGCATCACAACAACGTTTCACCTGGCACGGCCGCTCAACTGCTGCTTGTGTATGAGAAATGGGTTGGAAACTTTCCTCATGTCAGCACATTGTAGGTGTCGCCACCGGCGCCAACCCTGTGTGAATTCTCTGAAAAGCTAATCATTGGCATATCACAGCATCTTCTTCCTGTCGCGTCTGTAGCACGTCATCTTCGTGGTGTAGCAATTTTAATGGCCAGAAGTGTAGTATCGATGGTATCTATGCCTGACTTTCCTTAACGTACGCCAGTTTGGAACAAATAACCATGCACTCAGTGTTGGTATGTAGCTATATTGTATAACTTGTTTTTTTAATATTAGTGTTTATTTTAATTTTTATTGAAAAATGTTACTAGTACTTTAATTTGCACCACCTGCACTCGGATGCTTCATTCTGGTTTTAACATAAGTATCGAATGTATTTTAGTAACTAAGGACGCCTGTAATTTAGTATTTAAAGGTGCCATTGTAATTTTATGTAAGGCTATCAGATTGTACAATTCAATTAATTTTTGTGGATGTAGAAGACAACGGAGTGTATTAAAGATGGTGCTAGTTACTACTGACGTCACTTACAAAGATAATGTGTCAGGAAATATAAGCAACAGGCTGAGTTTCAACAATGTTTGTTATCTGTAATATCAAGTGGTAACATATGCTCTTATTTTTACCGTAAACCATCATGACTTGGATGTAATTTGTATGTAAATTTACGGTTTACAAGCTGATATTTTTGCGATCTGGTTTAATTTTCATTTGAATGCCTTGCTCTCATTACGTTCGTGAATTCACACAGCACTGAAAATAATCCACAATTCCCCAATAAACAAATTAAAAATTTACCACCTGTGCCTCATTTTCTTCTACACTGGTTCTTATTAATACGGTCGTGGAGCATGTCATTCCTGTTGGAAACAAAACTGAAGTGTTTCGTACTGCCTATATGTGTATTACAGGGCATAGCACCTATTATTTAATGCGCTATTTATCGGGAACACGTACGATCAGGACGAGCAGACCACAAGTGAGTGACAGGATAGTGGCTTTGCCTATTGCTCTTGTTCCTTTTATTCGTCTTAGTGTGAAAGGAGAACCAGTTTGTGCCCTCATTTATACGGGGAGTTCATTATCACTAATTAATGAAGAGTGGTACCACAAATGGCAACCACCGTGTCGGTTTCCTCCACTAAACATGGATGTTGGTAACTGCACAATGGTCAACTGTGGTGTCCTGTGAGTGTTGCGGTAATTCACTATTAAATCGAGAATCCAGGATTTCACTTGGATGCTTAAGGGGAATGTCGCATTTCAATTAGTCATTACTGATACTCTTTATTCTTATTTTATCCGGCACAATAATAATTTTAATTGGAGATAATTTGAATTTTCAGTCTGTTTGCAAAGGGAACTAACCTATCAATTTTGTAACCTCTTTAGTAAGTACTGGATCTAACTGACGTGTTCAAAGAAACTGTGGAACATGGGAGGGATAAATTTAGAAACCTGACCTCCGAGCAGGTCTCACAATTACTGTGCATGTATCAGGCAGATCCTGTTTACTTTACAGGTGTTTTGAGGGTTGCAAACTCTGATACGTGAAAGATCGTGTTTACTGGTAATATTCCTGCCATACATCCACCATACAGTCTTTCTTACCCAATGATGAAACAGCTAAAGTTGGTTAGTGAGGAAATGTTTAATGACTGAATCACAATGACTTCCCGCTCTCTGTACCCTGTAGTCATATTTTTGGTTCGAATATCAGATCGGGGATTTCGGCCTATCATAGATTATCATGCACTGAAGAACAAATCAATATTGGGTCCATTCCGTTGCCTGACATGCATTCCTCTTTCTTCTGGTTTCTTAAGGCTGAATTCTTCACTACTCTGGATGTCAAACAAGGGCAAATATCATAGCCAGTTGTTTGAAGAGCATAATCCGATCACAGCCTTTTCAGCTCACTGCAAGGTCTATATGATTAATTTTGTCCAGTTTGGACTCTTGAATGGAGCAACAATATTGTTCTGACCCATGGATATTATTTTTGCAGACATTAAATTTAATTTTCTCTGTCTCTAACTAGATGACCTGGTTATTTTCGGTGAGAATTTTTCTGAGCATGTCAGACACTTTGAAGATATTAAGGAGGCCAGGTAAACAAAACTCCGTCACAGATTTTTCTGGTACATATAATACCTCTGCAGTATATTACTGCTGATGAGAGCTGCACTGAAGCTGTCCACAATTGTCTGCCACCTACCAGTCCCAAAGTAGTGAAATAGTTCATTGGCATAATTACTTTTTCCTATATTCTTATCCACCTTTGACCAAATGGCTGCTCTATGGAGTGAATTAAGGAAAAAAGGAAGAAAATTTGAGTCGATTCCCTCAAACAGCTATCTTCAGTATTATTAAGGTAGGGTCAGCAAGTTCTCCAGTACTTTCGATCTGCTAGTTCTCCAAAGTACTAGTAGTACAACGGATGCCTCTGTGTCGGGTGTGGCTGCTATTCGTTTACACGAACATTTGCCAGGGAGAAAACTGACAAGGTATGACTCCGGGGATTGTCAAGACTGGAGGCTAAGTTTTCAGTTTGAGACCTGGAAGTCTTTGCGGTACTGTTAGCACTTGATAAATTTTGAATGTATCTGGGGCATCGTCTTTGGTGTGACGTCATAAGCGAGTGACTGCGTGTGAGATCGCTCTCTAAGTTTTCATATATTTTTAGGTTTCAGACACATATTTTAACGGTTTTTGTGATAATATTTACTATATAAGTGACGTATTAGTGGTTTCTTCATTCACCTCTGCCTTTCTTGTGTTGTGACCTGATATTTGTGAGTGTTTCGTATCGAGCAACTTAACCTCTTGCCTGTGTTTACATTCCGCGCTGACCAGTTGCAGCTGTAGCGGCGCATCGAAAGCTAAGTACTAATTAATTGTTTGTGTATAGTGGTTTATTTAGGAACTTTAGTAGTCTTCAACCGGTGTTCTTGGTGTTTTCTGGTGAAATAATTTCAGAAGAACCTTTTGGGAACTGTTTACAGCTTCTTCGTTACTGTGTCATTAGACGTTTCATTCTCTTTCTGTATTAGTATTTTGTTATATTCTACTTTGTGTTGAGTCATGGTCTTTGGTGGACAGTGGAATTAAGATAGCCACCAGAGTAATAAATATTTGAAGTTTACATATTTGTTGGTTTCGCTCGTTCTTTATCATCAAAAGCACATAAAAAACACGGGACCTCATGTTTTGAACCCTCGACAACCAGATTTAGAGCCAGCATCAGCATCGAGACACAGCAGCAATCCAGCAAGTAGCAGCGATTACCACAACACAATGCATTTTAATGGCGCCAACCTAACACCAAGTGCTCCGTAAATGGGAGTGAAATAGTGCGATTATAGCAATAAGCAATATCTACGACTAGGCGACCATTACAAAAGTGGGGGCTCGTCCGGGATCTTCCAGTGCATCGATGGTAATAGTGCAGTGATTTCGTATGTGCTTAGCACTCCAAAAAAGTTTATTTGTGCAGTGTGGCAACAGTGAAAATATGTCAAAATTAAATAAATTGTTTTTGTGCGACTACCAAAAACCATCATCACACCGCTCGGAAGATTAACGTCTGGATTATGTCAATGGAATTCATCAATCAAGACTGCAGCTTCGATAAAACCGAATAGAGGTGAAGAAAGCCAACAGGAACATCGACCACGACATCATAGTATAGCTACATAAAGCAAGGTATTTTGTTGTTTTTGTCATTTAAAATAATTAATTGTTAACATGTCTCTACCTGAGAGGGATGAGATCGTAGGAAATGTAAAAATTGAACCAGGGGATGGTGAGCAATTAAACTTAACATAGTGGCTAGCAGGGTTTGCAACTCAAATAAGCTCGCAACTTAAACAATCAAGTGAACAAGTAAGTTTGGATTTTTAACAATCAAGTGAACAAGTACGTTTGGTTTTTAAACAATCGAGTCAACAAGTAAGTTTGAAACTTAAAGAAAACACAGATAGACTGGATAAGTTAAGTTTGGATTTTGATCTATTAAGTACTCATCTCAATTAGAAGTGTGAGGAAATTAAAACTACCCTCAGTAAGAACACTAGAGAACAGTTGATACACTTCAGAAAAGAATTTCAAGTTAAAGTTGAAAGTTTAAATGAAAACATACAAGCTATCACAGACAGCATAGCTGTTATCTACAACAGAGTAGATACTGAAGTTGAAAGATTACATTAGAAAATAGACAAAACATCAGAAAACCTTAAACAAGAATACAACCTGCGTACCACTAATGTAGATACTAAAGTAGAAAATATACACACTAAATATACACAATTGGAGGACACATTGATGTCCAAACAAACGATTTACAATCAAAATACAATGTATGGGCACATCCAAGTGAAATCCTTTCCTGGTGAAAATATGCACCCTATTGACTTTATTCACTAATGTAAGGATATGTTTGTTGTAGGAATGTCAGATAACATAAAAATTAAGTTAGTATAACGGTTTCTAGAAGGGGAGGCCCTATCCTGGGCAAATGAGAATAATGATTCTTGGAATACTTTGGAGAGTTTGAAGATAAGTTTATTTGCAAATTTTGGTCACAATCCATACAAGCCAGATTAAAGTCAGAATTTCTAAATGGACCAGTGTATAGAGGGAAAGTAGGGTGAATGCAAAAACTTTGCAGAGATCAATTGAAAAAGCTTGCTCACTTGAATAACTCTTTTGATATTATGACACAAATTGATGTTTTAAAAAGAAGGTTACCAGAGAGACTGCAGTGGGAATTGGTCCATGGACCAGATGATTCAATGGAAGAGTTCCTGAAATTTGTAGATAGATTAGATAGGGCCTTGGAAAGAGAAAATAACCAAAGTCTTGGCTCTGGCAACAACCAGTATGGGGGGTGCAACAGGAATGTAAATAGAGATTATTATGGGAGGAGAGACTTTGAAAATTCTGGAAATAATGCTCCAAATAGGGGAGATAGGAGATATGAAAATGATATCAGAAACAATACACAGGAGGGAGGATGGAGGAGAGATAACAGGAATGATAGAAATAGGTATTGGGGAAGAGAACAAGATAGAAGGGGATTTGTTGAAACTAGTGAACAAAATGACAACTACAAACGGACAGACCGAGGGAACCAGCCGGGAAACGGTGGACAGTCCCACTAGATGTCCGTAGTTTTGGGGCTAGACAATATTATGACAGGACAACACACAACCGAAACTGGAAAAGGAGATGATACAATGTAAAGAGTAAGTACCATGAAAATACTGATGTTGTTAGAATGAATAAATTAGAATTTAATAAAAGGTATTGGGGTACTATGAGTAAAAGTGATACAGTTAATAAAAACAGTGTTCAAGCACAGGTAGTTAGTGAAAGTGCAGAAGTTGAAGGTATTGCAGAGTTCCATAGTTGGGCTTAAAAAGATACTGGTGTTAATAACAAGTCAGACACACCACAAATAGAATCTATTTTGGGGGGTTTATTTGATAAGAAGGGGGATGACGAAGTGTTTAATGGAGCCAAAGACTCAAATGCTGAGATTCAGATACATAGGGGGGAAACTGAAGTTGGGGTTGTTGTGGAGGAGGAGGAAAAAGTAATAGAGGGACATTTAAATAATGATCCTAAATCAACTGATGTTATTGATGAGAGTGTGGAGGAAGAAATAAAAGTATTTGTAGGATTGAAAAGTGATTATGTGGTAAAGGTAAGTGATGTGACAAACATGGGTAATAATGAGGTTAATTTAAGTGAAATGCAGACTAGGGAATGTGTATCTGAGGACAAGCTATTGCCTATTGGGAACTATGAAACACTAATCTATGAGAATGGTAATAATAATAATATTAAAGAAAATATATAGGGATGGAATGTAAATGTGTGTTTTCAAGAGAAAGGGGGAACGTTTTTAGAAGTTTTGTGGAACAACTATGGAAACTGTATAAACAAAGATGCCTTTTGGAAAGAATTAGCAAAGGTAAGTGCAACCCTGTATCCTACATGGTGGACAAGAATCCGTAGTGGACTTTATAAAAAAGGGGGTAAAAACAGTAGTTTGTTAAGTGACAACACAGTGTTAAAAGGAACAGATGAAAACAAAGGTTTATGTTTAAATGTCAATGCTTTGCAAACAGAGAGGGATGTGTCTTAAGTGTAGGAAAGAGACATTAGACTTAGGAACTAAAGAAATTGAAAATGATATATTGTTTGAAAATACTGAAATAGACAAAGATGTTGAGCTAGGTTGTCCATATGTTAAAGTAAACATTGACATTTGTCCATTTGAAATAAAAGAAAGCCCACATCCTAATGCGTATAGACTTATCTTTCCCAGATCAAGAAGGTTATTTGGATTAACAAACATCACTGAATTGAAACCATATAAACATGATTAAGCACATTTCCCTGTTTGAATCCAGTTACTTACCCATTTTCCATAAAGCATGTTATCAGCAAAGATTTTTACTGGGTGTGTGAAATAGCAACTACCACTCATCCTACAGACCCTGGAAAATTTCCAGATCTCTAAGAGAATGTTTTTATATTTTTATTGTCACTATTGAATATTAAATTTTGAGACATCTTCTTTACTTACAACGGGCAAGAAGGTGACAAACATTTATTACTTTCTTTTTTTATTGTTGAATATGGGACATACCTGCACCAAATAAAAGACAATGTAAAAATTGTTGTGCAAGACCCATCATTTTGTTACTATTGTGTTCTTAGGCATAAGATTTGTGTACAATTTTCTACAGCTAATCAGATGTTCACCAAGTTTGATGTTTGTGTTATGTTGTGACCAATTTAAGTGTCCAATTTTAGTATTAATATGTTCTTGTACTGTTTTGACTATGTGTCGCAATGGGAGACAATATTTAAAAAACTCTTCCTTTTTTTGCAAATGCATATTAGATTCATACATGTGACTTCTCTAATGTTTGTGTTTATATATCATGTCCATACTTATAATTATGTTCTTTGTTTTCATTTCTTTTATGTGGCTCAAAAAGAGCAGACATATGACCTGTCCATCTACGTAATATATTTATGTTCCTTCTATTATCTTGATTAATCTGTGACTCAATGAGAACTGACTTTGAAATAATTTACATATATTTTTTTTATCTTAAAATCGCATGTGATATATTTGTGTCTGTTTTTGATCATTATCCATGTGGCTCACTGGGAGCAAAGATTAAGATTTTGTTTTACTTTCATATATTACTAAATATATTTTTATTATGCTGCCATACTGAGAGCCATAACACAAAGTGCATTTGAAACAACACAACTAAAATATTTGCAGGAAAAAGTCATTTTGAAACAGTGTACCAGTCATTGCATACATACACATTATGCATAGTAAAACAAAAAAATTATTAAAGTAGCACTTTTCCAAATTTTAACCATTTGACACATTTGTCCTAGTCGGCTAATATCATTAACGTTCTGTAAATGATATTACCTGAGGGGGGTATTCTAACGGAACATATTAAAGGCTTTACTGTACCGAAGTATGCGATACCCTCCAAAATCAACGAGGTTAACGAGTATTTATGATTATAGAAAAGTTATTGTGTATGTTAACAATGATTGCATAACTTGTCTCCATTAACAGTCAACCCATTAAATTATACTGAATAACTGACCCACACAAAAGTTTATATCACTTAATCACTGATACAGCAAATGTCATCATGTAAAAACACTAAGTTCATCTTAAATAATTAATATGAAGTACGAAAAATAGTGGCCAACTTAGGTATTTTGGATCTCCTTAAATAAAAATCACCCAGTGAAACCTATTTGTTCACTAGGAGCGGTTTCACTCAGTATTCACGATATCAATCCTATTTTAGACGAAAACCAATGTAATTCTTAATAGTTCATGTTATTTACTTATTTATGCAAATTAGAGAAGTCAATTGACAAACTTCTATAAAAACGGCCTTTTTGTAACAAAGAATTATTCTGTCAAGTCAACAAATCTGTCTGTCATTTTAATAACATGTTAAGTTATGTCACTCGATGCAAATTAATAACTTTTCTGCACAAATTATGATAACAGATGTACTTGTGACTTGTAAACTATATCTCTTTTTAGTAGTTCTTTGACAATGTTATAAATACAAGCAGCAACAACAGTTGGGAGGCAGTCGGAATGTCACTTTGGTAAAGTGTGTTTGTGTGTTATTGTTTGAGGTGGATAAACAATGCAAAGAACATATAACGGAAGTACTACTTTGTGTTGAGTCATGGTCTTTGTTGGACAGTGGAATTAAGATGGCCACCAGAGTAATAAATATTTGAAGTTTACATATTTGTTGGTTTCGCTCGTTCTTTATCATCAAAAGCACATGAAAAACACGGGACATCATGTTTTTAACCCTAGACAACCAGATTTAGAGCCAGCATCAGCATCGAGACACAGCAGCGATCCAGCAAGTAGCAGCGATTACCACAACACAATGCATTTTAATGGCGCCAACCTAACACCAAGTGCTAACAAGCTTTGTAAATGGGAGTGAAATAGTGCGATTACAGCAATAAGCAATATCTACGACTAGGCGACCATTACAATGTAGAATGCACTTCCTTGACTCTTGTGCAGGAAGGAGTGCAGTATTCTGCTGCATCCATTTTCAATAAGCTGCCACAAGAACTCAAAAATCTTAGCAGTAGCCCAAAATCTTTTAAGTCTAAACTGAAGAGTTTCCTCAAGGCTCACTCCTTCTATTCTGTCGAGGAGCTCCTGGAAGAGCTAAAAATTAAGCAAATTCCGGTGTTACATTGTTGATTGTCTTCATTTAAACTTACGACTTGTCACCTGAATATGTTTTTTTTATATTTCATTTAATCTGTTTCTAATATTGTGTTATAATTTCATGTATTGACTCGTTCCATGACCATGGAGACTTCTCCTTATTTAGGTCCCACAGAACAATAAATAAATAAATAAATATAAATAAAAATAAATAAATTGATCCATCGATATAAGGGCAATTCAGATCTCCGCCTTCCAGTTTACAAAATTTGGAAATTAGTGGTAAAGTCTTATGGGACCAAATTACTGAGGTCATCTGTCCCTAAGCTTACGCATACTTAATCTAACTTAAACTAGCTTACGCTTAAGACACCACGCACTCCCATGCACGAGGGTGGACTCGAACCTCCGACAGGGGGACCACGCGGGCAATGACAATACGCCCTAGACCGCTCGGCTATCCCGCGCGGCTCCAGCTTAGAACGTATCATATACCCACAAAGGATAAT
Source organism: Schistocerca cancellata (assembly GCF_023864275.1). Classification (NCBI taxonomy): domain Eukaryota; kingdom Metazoa; phylum Arthropoda; class Insecta; order Orthoptera; family Acrididae; genus Schistocerca; species Schistocerca cancellata. The sequence goes on from NC_064631.1 coordinate 127,649,711, forward strand.
GTTGCTGATAGACTTAGTCGTTTGTTTGGGGAAGATGACAGTGAACGTCCTACTGAGTGGCAAAGTCATTATTTAATATCTTCTGAAAGGGGGATTGCACATAATGGAACAACCGCAATTTGCTTTCCCCTCTCCTAGCATACCCTCATGAATTTTAGTCTAGTTGGTACCAGTCGCTTCTTAGTCGATAAAGTTGCCGTTGCGCCTTATCATTGAACTGTAATTGTTACCTGTAAAAGTACTTCTTGTCTCCTTCGTTAAATTCACTTTAATATTTTTTGGTAAAGTGTCTGCTAGACAATTGTAGTTTTAAGTTTGACCACTTCCGTCAGCTAAGGTATGTTCTGGTTAATATGTTTTAAGAAACGTTATTACAAATAACCCACCGTATCAAGCAGTACATAGACTCTCCTGTCACTCTGTTACACTGTTATAACATCTGGTCGCCGTTTTTGATACTAATATTACATACATACATGCATACAATAACACAACTATTACAATCGTCTATAATTCATACAATCAAAGGTCACAATTGAGTTACCATTTTTTCTGCCTGTCGGACGCTGTACAAACTGACATTGTTAACAGTCCTATGCGACAGTGTGTTTCACAAAGACTCTGGATACTCTTCCTAATTTGTTACAACGAAAGAAGCGCTACGGACTGTGAGGTATTCGAGCTCGCCCTAGTAACTTAAATACGTTGAACGAATCGTGCAGAATTTTAAAGCACTCGCAGATATCCTACGAATACTAGTGCCTATCTGCCGGTAACAGAGTACCAACTCAATTAATAACTACTTAGTTATGTTCCTTAATCTCTTAGAAATCCTCAGAAAACGTCTACGACGTAATAGGGAATGTGGGTGAATATGGCTGTGACAAAGTCGCCATTAGAAATGCTCAAACTGTGGTGACAGTACGATAAACCAGTTTGTGGTGAGACCGTTGTCAGCATTACAGACCCAACAAAAATGATACAGAAGAACCAACTTTTCGTACACTAAGAGAAACTGTGGCAACGGAACCAGCTCATTTGCATCTTCAAGAATGATTGTAGGAGAAAGGTTGACAAAGTTATATTTTCTTTAATTAAGATAGAATTTAAAATTCAGATCAACAGAACTGCAGGAACGATCTGACAACATTAATTGTCAAATTGAAGATGATGATGTCGGTTAAATCCGCAGTCAGCTAGTTTTCAAATCATGCATGTGTATACAGAAGCGACTTCATTGAAATTTGATGCACAAATATGCCAGTACTATAAATCCTCCACAATTACAAGTAGTATTAGTACTCGTCAAGAACGTCCCAATTTCTGGCAGACAGTAGACTGATTCTTCCACCACGACAACGCACCTGTGTACACAGAAATCTCTGTTAGACAAGTTTGGCTAAGGAAGGTATAGTTCCGCTGCCACAATTACTCACCCAATCAGTCTCCATTCGACTTTTTCTTATTTCAATACATGAAAAGGAGTATGAAAAGACACGGGTTTGACAACATTGGAGAAGTTAGGAAAAAAACGAGACAGGAGTTCTCAGTCATTTTTATACATAACAAAAAAAAGTTTTCAGCATTGGAAGCGCTAATGGGACAAATGTATTAGTTGTAATAAAGAGTATTCTGAAGATGAGAAAGTTGCTTTGTAAACAATTTGTAAATATATAATTTTCAAAACTTAATTCCAATTTTTGGGTACTGGCTATCTGCTCATAATACCACAGCTTCATATAAAACCTCAGCATTTCTCATGCCATTTCCTCACACACGCCTTATCCTCACATCAATCCCAAGAAGCTACCATCAAGATGCAACCACTTTGTCACACAGTACCACCTCGGAATGTAATGACTGAAGCACGTCCTTCGTCAGGGCTTTGAGTATGTATCATATGCTGAAATGAGAGATATCGTACCCAACCAGCTGCCCACCCAACCTCCATATCCCTATGCCGCTCCATCGCTAATCCTCTGCCAGTAATCTAACACCACTTACTTCAGTCCTGTCACATGCTTATCCTACCAAATTCGAGGCCAGGCCACATGTTACAGCAGCCATGCTATATACCATCTCTGCTGCAACCACTACATAGCGCTTTACATTGGTGTGACAACCAATGAGCTGTCAAATAGAAGCATTGGCATCGCTAAACTGTTGCCAGAAAACAGGGTAGATCACCCACTGACAAAACATGCAGCAGAGCACAACATGGAAGACTTCAATGGCTGCCTGGCCACCCATGCCATTTGGATCCTCCCCTCTTCCACCAGATTTTCTGAGCTACACTAAAGGGAGCATTTATTATTGCATATCCTTCACTCCTGTAAGCTTCCTGGGCTAAATATAATGTAACTCAGTGCTCCCGACACTACTCCAAATTGTGTGTGTGTGTGTGTGTGTGTGTGTGTGTGTGTGTGAGAGAGAGAGAGAGAGAGAGAGAGAGAGAGAGAGAGAGAGAGAGAGAGAGTGCATGTGTGTCTGCGCACACGTTTAACCATACAATGTCATAATACCCCAGCTCAAATTGTGTCCCCACCTCAGTTATCTGTATGCTGTTATCTCAAACCATAGTCTATGAAACCATGTGCCCGCCTCTTTCCAATCCTCACCCCACCTCACACACTCCCCTACCTCAACCCAAGGTCACTCACTGTGGGCCAGTAAAGAGCTGGCAGTCGACTGAGTACAATGTGCGGAGACAAATGTGTGAATGTGAGAATATATATATATATATATATATATATATATATATATATATATATATATATATATATATATATATATATATATAATAGGGGTAATGCAGGAGTAGGTTTAATAATGAATAAAAAAAATAGGAGTGCGGGTAAGGTACTACAAACAGCATAGTGAACGCATTATTGTGGCCAAGATAGACACGAAGCCCATTCCTATACAGTCGTAAAAGTTTATATGCCAACTAGCTCTGCAGATGACGAAGAGATTGAAGAAATGTATGAAGAAATAAAAATAAATTATTCTGATAGTGAGGAGAGACGCAAATTTAATAGTCATGGGTGACTGGAATTCGATAGTAGGAAAAGGAAGAGAAGCAGGTGAATATGGATTGGGGGTGAGAAATGAAAGAGGAAGCCGCCTGGTAGAATTTGGCACAGAGCATAATTTAATCATAGCTAACACTTCGTTCAAGAATCTTAAAAGAAGGTTGTATACATGGAAGAAGCCTGGAGATACTGGAAAGTGTCAGATAGATTATATAATGGTAAGACAGAGATTTAGGAACCAGATTTTCAATTGTAAGAACTTTCCAGGGGCAGATGTGGACTCTGACCACAATCCATTGGTTATGAGCTGTAGACTAAAACTGAAGAAACTGCAAAATGGTGTGAGTTTAAGGAGATAGACCTGCAGAAAATGACTAATCAGAGGTTCTACAAAGTTTCAGGGAGAGTATGAGGAAAAATTTACAGGAATGGGGAAAGAAATACAGTAGACGAAGAAAGGGTAGCTTTGAGGGATGAAGTAGTGAAGGCAGCAGAGGATCAAGTAGGTAAAAAGACGAGGCATAGTAGATATCCTTGGGTAACAGAAGAAATATTGAATTTAATTGAAGAAAGGAGAAAATATAAAAATGCGGTAAATGAAGCAGGCAAAAAGGAATACAGACGTCTCAAAAATGAGATCGACAGGAAGTGCAAAATGGCTAAGCAGGGATGGCTAGAGGACAAATGTAAGGATGTAGAGGATTATCTCACTAGGGGGAAGATAGATACTGATTACAGGAAAATTAAAGAGACTTTTGGAGAAAAGAGAACCACTTGAATGAATATCAAAAGCTCAGATGGAAACCCACTTCTAAGCAAACAAGGGAAATGAGAAAGGTGGAAGGAGTATATAGAGGGTCTATACAAAGGGCGATGTACTTGAGGACAATATTATGGAAATGGAAAAGGATGTAGATTAAGATGAAATGGGAGATACGATACTGCGTGAGGAGTTTGACAGAGCACTGAAAGAGCTGAGTCGAAACAAGGCCCTGGCAGTAGACAACATTCCATTAGAACTACTGACGGCCTTGGGAGAGCCAATCGTGACAAAACTCTACGAACTGGTGAGCAAGATATATGAGACAGGCGAAATAACCTCAGACTTCAAGAGGAATATAATAATTCCAATCGCAAAGAAAGCAGGTGTTGACAGATGTGAATATTACCGAACTATCAGTTTAATAAGTCACAGCTGCAAAATACTAACGCGAATTCTTTACAGACGAATGGAAAAACTGGTAGAAGCGGACCTCGGGGAAGATCAGTTTGGATTCCGTAGAAATGTTGGAACACGTGAGGCAATATTGACATTACTATTCACTTTAGAAGAAGGAGTAAGGAAACGCAAATCTACGTTCCTAGTATTTGTAGACTTTGAGACAGCTTTTGACAAGGTTGACTGGAATACTGTCTTTCAAATTCTAAAGGTGACAGGGATAAAATACAGGGAGCGAAAGGCTATTTACAATTTGTACAGAAACCAGACGGCAGTTATAAGAGTCGAGGGGCATGAAAGGGAAGCAGTGGTTGGGAAGGGAGTGAGACAGGGTTGTAGCCTCAATGTAGCTGAGTTAACTCGGGTGGTGCTGAGGGAATTAGATTAGGAAATGAGACACTTAAAGTAGTAAAGGAGTTTTGCTATTTGGGGAGCAAAATAACAGATGATGGTCGAAGTAGAGAGGATATAAAATGTAGACTGGCAATAGCTACGAATGCGTTTCTGAAGAAGAGGAATTTGTTAACATCGAGTGTAGATTTAAGTGTCAGGAAGTCATTTCTGAAAATATTTGCATGGAGTGTAGCCATGTATGGAAGTGAAACATTGACGATAAATAGTTTGGAGAAGAGAATAGATGCTTTTGAAATTTGGTGCCACAGAAAAATGCTAAAGATTAGATGGGTAGATCACTTAACTAATGAGGAGGTATTGAATAGAATTGGGGATAAGAGGAGTTTGTGGCACAACTTGACTAGAAGAAGGGATCAGTTGGTACGACATGTTATGAGGCATCAGGGGATCACCAATTTAGTAGTGGAGGGCAAAAATCGTAGCGGGTGACCAATATATGAATACACTAAGCAGATTCAGAAGGATATAGGCTGCAGTACGTACTGGGAGATGAAGCAGCTTGCACAGGATAGAGAAGCATGGAGAGCTGCTTCAAACCGGTCTCAGCACTTAAGACCACTAAAACATATAGACTACTGGTCATTAAAATTGACACACCACGAACATCACCTGCTACAGACGCGAAATTTAACCGACAAGAAGACAATGCTGTGATATGCAAATGAATAACTTTTCAGAGCATTCACTCAAGGTTGGCGCCGGTGGCGGCACCTACAATGTGCTGACATGAGGAAAGTTTCCAACCCATTTCTCATACACAAACAGCAGTTGAGCGGCCGTGCCAGGTGAAACGTTGTTGTGATGCCTCGTGTAAGGTGCAGAAATGCGTACCATCACGTTTCCGACTTTGATAAAGGTCGGATTGTAGCCTATCGCGATTCCGCTTTATCGTATCGCGACACTGCTTCTCGCGTTGGTCGAGATCCAATGACTGTAAGCAAAATATGGAATCGGTGAGTTCAGGAGGGTAATATGGAACGCCGTGCTGGATCCCAACTACCTCGTATCACTAGCAGTCGAGATGACAAGTATCTTATCCGCATCGCTGTAGCGGATCGTGCAGCTACGTCTCGATCCCTGGGTCAACAGATGGGGACGTTTACAAGATCACACCCATCTGCAGGATCAGTTCGACGACGTTTGCAGCAGCATGGACTATCAGCTCGTAGACCATGGCTGCGGTTACCCTTGACGCTCCATCACAGACAGGAGCGCCTGCGATGGTGTACTCAACGACGAACCTGGGTGCACGAATGGCCAAACGTCATTTTATCGGATGAATCGAGGTTCTGTTTACAGCAACATGATGGTAACATCCGTGTTTGGCGACATCGTGCTGAACGCACATTGGAAGCGTATCCAATGTGATGGTATGGCGTGTCATCGGTTATACGTCTTGGTCACCTCTTGTTTGCTTTGACAGCTCCTTGAACAGTGGACGTTACATTTCAGATGTGTTACGACCCGTGGCCCTACGCTTCGTTTGATCCCTGCGAAACCCTACATTTCAGCAAGATAATGCCCGTCCGCATGTTTGAGGTCCTGTGCGGGCATTTCTGGATACAGAAAATGTTCTACTGCTGCCCTGGCCAGTCATTCTCCAGATCTCTCACCAATTGAAAACGTCTGGTCAATGGTGGCCGAGCAACTGGCTTGTCACAATACGCCAGTCACTACTCTTGATGAATTGTGGTATGTCGTTGAAGCTGAATGGGTAGCTGTACCAGTACACGCCATCAAAGCGCTGTTTGACATAATGCCCAGGCGTATCAAGGCCGTTATTACTGCCAGAGGTGGTTGTGCTAGGTACTGATTTCTCAAGCTCTATACACACAAATTGCGTGAAAATGTAATCAATGTCAATTCTAGTTTAATACATTAGTCCAAAGAATACTCTTTTTTTATCTGCATTTATTCTTGGTGTAGCAATTTTAATTTCTAGTAGTGTGGGGAGACAAGTTCGTGCATGTGAGTGGGCATGCCTTTGTGTGTGTGTGTGTGTGTGTGTGTGTGTGTGTGTGTGTGTGTGTGTGTGTGTTTTTCCTACATCTAAAAGAAGAAGGTGCATTCTGAATACTAGCAGAGCTTGATGGGCAAACATCTATTAGGCGCACTACGAATGTAGTGTTGTGGAATGTTGGGAATGTGGATCTCACGGGGAGCGTGCAAGGGATAAGTCCCTGCAGACGCTCTATCCTCTGTGCCCGCGGTGGCTCAGATGGATAGAGCGTCTGCCATGTAAGCAGGAGATCCCAGGTTCGAGTCCCGGTCGGGGCACACATTTCCAACATGTCCCCAATGAAGTATATCCACGCCTGCTTGCAGCTAGGGTGTCTATTTAATTATCATTTCAGAGCTTGATATCTTTTGTTTGTATAGCAATCAATGATGCAGCGCTCTTCCTTTCGGTGAGTCGTCTCCTCTATTCCAAAATAATTGATAATTCCCATCATCTCTTTAATCAAATCTTTTAAACAGTGCCAAACCTTCTGTTGATGTAAAAAAGATATTATTAGATCATGACAGTGATTGTATGACCTACACTAGTGGCTAGGATGTTTAAATATATTGCTCCTGCTATGTCCCTTTTTTATAGCCTTTTGATCATCAGTATGTCAGAGCACTTCATCCCCCAGTATCAATGTGTTACGGTTGCGTACAGTGACATCAGTTTAAGCTAACTGGCACCCAGACCAATGTGATCAGTCTCATGCAAAAACTTTTCTACTTAGTATTACTAGGTTCTCTAGGCATGGACTTCCCACAAAGCTTTTGACTTATTACTTATTGGAACAAATTTACCTATGTTGCGAGCTTAAAACCACATTGCCCTTTCGTCAACCTGCTGAGTGATACATAATATTAGCCACACTGATCTTGTCGTATGACCTCACTGTATTTTAACGTCATACATCCCAATGTTATACATTACTATCAAGGCATTTATTGTGATAGCCTCCATTCTACTAACCCATGCGTCTTCACTGCCTCACACGATGAAGCCTTCCCTCTGGAATAGCCACACTTGATGACTACATAAACTATTCTCATAACTCAGTTCTATGATTTGTTTTACCGACATACTGCTTATCCAAACTTAATGTTTGCATTTTTGTTAATATTGTAGGCTATTTCATATAATATATAGAAAACAGAGCCATTTTGCAAACACACAGGCTGTAGGCAGGACGACACCATCGTCTTCCTTAAGAGTGGACTGATTGCGAAGAGACTGTCAGACAATGAGAAGCGTGCTGGAACCGGACGGACCCCTGCATCCATTAGGATGGCAAGTCAAAGATTCACAAGCGAAATTATAAGAATTCTTCTGGTCTTGCAGCAGTCATTTAACTTGAGGTAGAAAGCAAGAAAGTGTCGATAATTCCAGCTCATCACAGCCACTGGGTAGATCGTATACAATGTGTGAAAAAGTGGCACAAATAGGCGTTTAAAAGACATCAGCCTTCTTAAAAAGATGTTTTCTCGACTGTATGGATCTTATTTATAAATCACGGATGCCAGCAGACTCTGGGACGAAGCACATACATGGGTCTGTACAGGCCTCACGCAGCTATAGTTGGCTGCTGTCACAAAAACTTCGGAATGCAGAAAAACATCGGAAGGAGGTGCCACCAATGCTTGTGAAATCGTGCGAATGACTCCAGTTCTTGAGTCACACGTCAGCGCACAAAAGATCGATCATTTCCTCACCCCATTGAGAGGTGTGCCCATGAAACGGTGATGAGACATTGGGCGGCATTGCGAAGTGAGTTCACCAATGACAACGCAGCGGGAGAAGAAAATTTCTGGGAACAGTTGAGCTGCGAGAGGGATGAGGAGTGAAGAGAGCTATCATCAAGATAGCGCGGAAGCTAGATAAAATGGGAGTCTTCCATCCATCGCCCACGTGCATCGCAATCTGTTCGGCTGCGGGAAACTCAGTGACTCTTCAACGTTGAGACTACTCTGGGCCTTTGGTGTACAGTCGGAGAAGACGGACTCGCGCCGCGCAGTTCCGAGGCGACGCATCGTTCAGAGGAGCGCCAGCCGTTGAGAGCACTACACGACGAACGATCACGAATATGAGATGAGTCTTTGCCTCCCTCCTTCAGATAGTAACTGAGTCGTGTGCACTCCCAGTCAAACCGGTCCAGAGATTTGTAATTTTGTTTTGGTTAGTGCATACGGTCATCATCATCATCATCATTTAAAACTGATTATGCCTCTCAGCGTTCAGTCTGGAGCATAGCCCCCCTTATAAAATTCCTCCATGATCCCCTATTCAGTGCTAACATTGCTGCCTCTTCTGATGTTAAACCTATTACTTCAAAATCATTCTTAACCGAATCTAGGTACCTTCTCCTTGGTCTGCCCCGACTCCTCCTATCCTCTACTGCTGAACCCATGAGTCTCTTGGGTAGCCTTGCTTCTCCCATGCGTGTATCATGACCCCACCATCTAGGCCTGTTCGCCCTCACTGCTACATCTATAGAGTTCATTCCCAGTTTTTCTTTGATTTCCTCATTGTGGACAACCTCCTGCCATTGTTCCCATCTACAAGTACCTGCAATCATCCTAGCTACTTTCATATCCGTAACCTCAACCTTGTTGATAAGGTAACCTGAATCCACCCAGCTTTCGCTCCCATACAACAAAGTTGGTCGAAAGATTGAACGGTGCACAGATAACTTAGTCTTGGTACTGACTTCCTTCTTGCAGAAGAGAGTAGATCGTAGCTGAGCGCTCACTGCATTAGCTTTGCTACACTTCGCTTCCAGTTCTTTCACTACGTTGCCATCCTGTGAGAATATGCATCCTAAGTACTTGAAACCGTCCACCTGTTCTAACTTTGTTCCTCCTATTTGGCACTCAATCCGTTTATATTTATTTCCCAATGCCATTACTTTCGTTTTGGAGATGCTAATCTTCATACCATAGTCCTTACATTTCTGATCTAGCTCTGAAATATTACTTTGCAAACTCAATCGAATCTGCCATCACAACTAAGTCATCCGCATATGCAAGATTGCTTATTTTGTGTTCACGTATCTTAATCTCACCCAGCCAGTCTATTGTTTTCAACATATGATCCATAAATAATATGAACAACAGTGGAGACAGGTTGCAGCCTTGTCTTACCCCTGAAACTACTCTGAACCATGAACTCAATTTACCGTCAACTCTAACTGCTGCCTGACTATCCATGTAAAGACCTTTAATTGCTTGCAAAAGTTTGCCTCCTACTCCATAATCTCGTAGAACAGACAATAACTCCCTCCTAGGAACCCGGTCATATGCCTTTTCTGGATCTATAAAGCATAGATACAATTCCCTGTTCCACTCATAACACTTCTCCATTATTTGCCGTAAGCTAAAGATCTGGTCCTGACAACCTCTAAGAGGCCTAAACACACACTGATTTTCATCCAATTGGTCCTTAACTAATCCTCGCACTTTCCTTTCAACAATACCTGAGAAGATTTTACCCACAACGCTGATTAAAGAGATACCTCTGTAGTTGTTACAATCTTTTCTCTTTCCATGTTTAAAGATTGGTGTGATTACTGCTTTTGTCCAGTCTGATGTAACCTGTCCCGACTCCCAGGCCATTTAAATTATCCTGTGTAGCCATTTAAGACCTGACATTCCACTGTATTTGATGAATTCTGACTTAATTTCATCGACCCCAGCTGCTTTATTGCACTGCAATCTATTGACCATTATCTCCACTTCCTCAAATGTGATCCTATTTCCATCATCATTCCTATCCCATTATACCTCGAAATCTGAAACATTACTGATCGTATTTTCACCTACATTGAGCAACTCTTCAAAATATTCCCTCTATCTGCCCAAGGCATCCACAGGATTCACCAGCAGTTTTCCTGACCTGTCCAAAATACTTGTCATTTCCTTCTTACCTCCCTTTCGAAGACTGCTAATTACACGCCAGAATGGTTTTCCAGAAGCTTGACCCATAGTCTCCAACCTGTTTCCAAAGTCTTCCCAAGATTTCTTCTTGGATGCTGCAATTATCTGTTAGGCTTTGTTTCTTTCTTCAACATAACTTTCTCTGTCTACCTGAGTTCTAGTATGTAGCCATTTCTGATACGCCTTCTTTTTCCTTTTACAGGCTGCCTTGACTGTGTCATTCCACCACGCTGTTTGCTTCATCCTACTTTTACACACTACTGTCCCAAAACATTCTTCAGCCACTTCTAGTACTGTGTCCCTCTACCTTGTCCATTCCTTTTCCAATGACTGTAATTGACTACATTCAACTAACTGGTACCTTTCTGAGATCGCTGTTATGTAGTTGTGTCTGATTTCCTTATCCTGAAGTTTCTCCACTCTTATCCTCCTACATATGGACCTGACCTCCTGCACTTTCAGCCTCACAATCCCAATTTCACTGCAGATTAGATAATGATCAGTGTCATCAAAGAATCCCCTGAATACACGTGTGTCCCTCACAGCCTTTCTGAATTCCTGATCTGTTATTATATAGTCAATGACAGATCTGGCTCCCCTGCCTTCCCAAGTATACCGGTGAATGTTCTTATGTTTAAAAAAGGAGTTTGTGATTACTAAGCCCACACTGGCACAGAAATCCAAGAGTTGTTTCCCGTTCCTGGTGGCCTCAATATCCTCTCCAAATTTACCAATAACCTTTACATACCATTCTGTTCGATTTCCAATCCTGGCGTTAAAATCACCCATGAGCAGAGCACTGCCCTTGTCCTTTACTCTAACAACTACATCACAGAGTGCCTCATAAAAACTATCCATCTTATCTTGATCTGTCCCTTCACAATGCGAATATACTGACACAATCCTAATTTTCTTGCTAGACACTGTCAAATCTATCCACATCAGTCGTTCGTTTACATACCTTACTGCAACTACGCTTGGTTCCATTTCTTTCCTGATGTAAAGCCCTACACCCCATTGTGCTATTCCTGCTTTGACTCCTGATAGGCAGACCTTGTATTCTTCCACTTCCTCTTCTTTCTCACCCCTTACCCGAATGTCACTAACAGCTAAAACGTCCAGCCCCATCTTACTTGCAGCCTCTGCCAGCTCTACCTTCTTCCCAGAGTAGGCCCCATTGATATTAACAGCTCCCCATCTCATTACCATTTGTATGCCAAGTCGTATCTTAGGAGTCCCAGGATTGTCAGTTAGAGGTGGGACTCCGTCACCTCCAAAGGTCCGAGGCATTTTGCTCTGATTGTTGCCAGCATCATATTTAAGGTGCCAGGGAAGCAGGTTGCTAGCCTTACTTGCCCCGAGTCCCATTGGGTTTTACCCCTAACGGCTGAGGGACTAACCGGTGGATTTGGTAGTCTTTGCCGTATGAGCACAAAGGTGACCACGACTCAGAATATGTCCGAGATGCCCAGCCTTATTCCAAAGTAACTGGTATCCCGACTGTCGGGACCACTTACTTGGCCACTCATACGTTGCCCGTGGTTCGTGAACTAGGACGTGACTACAGGAACCCACACCATGAACCACAGTGTATACGGTACTGAAATAAATACATTTCTTACATGTTTTAATCACGTATGCGTTCTGTGCGACTCATATATCCATTCCTTAATCACATAACCTTTTGTGCGTTATTTAATTTAATTTTGGCTATCACTTGACTGTTGGCTCCCAGTGTGGGGCGATCTCATCGCATGTTTTCATGTTACGTGATGTCACAAATAATTTATTGAAGTCACTACATTTTCGGACCCAACGTGTGGCGTCCATTTGTTTTCATTCTAACCGTTTTACTGGTTTTGAAACTTCAAAATTTCCCATCACGACTCAGAAAGAATTAGTTTTCCATTCCTTTTAATATACGTTATATTCTTCTGTATGATGTCAGCCGCACGTATAGCGTATTAGTGTGTGCTGAATGCACTGCGAATGTGCTGTATGAAGTAAATATAGCGGTAGGTAGTGTTTTTAGTTTCGGTTCACATAGCCTCCCCTGTATTTCGTGATGTAGTTTCACAACATATGCCATAGGGCTAGCCGCAGTGGTAACACCGGTTTCCGTCAGACCACCGAAGTTAAGTGCTGTCGGGCTGGGCTAACACTTGGATGTGTGACCAGCCTGTGAGCCGAGCGTTGTTGGCAAGCGGGGTGCACTCATCCCTTGTGAGGCAAACTCAAGAGCTACTTGACTGAGAACTAGCGGCTACGGTCTGGTAAAATGACAAACGGCCGGGAGAGCGACGTGCTGGCAACATGCCCCCCCATAACGGCATCCAGTGACGCCTATTGGTTGTGGATGACAAGGCGGTCGGTCGGTACCATTTGGCCTTCCAACGCCTGTTCGGATGGAGGTCAGTTTAGTTTAGTTTTTAGTTTTAGTTCCATAACATGTAGCTTGTTGTGATTACTCTGTTCCACGTACCACTGTCCTGTTAGCTGCAACCAGCGTTGCCATTATCGTTGTATTGTCTCTGTTCGTTCTGTGGACTGTTCGTGGTTTGTGCTTCTGTTTTTCTATGCAACTCTGAGCACTATTGGACTTAACTTCTAAGGTCATCAGTCCCCTAGAACTTAGAACTACTGAAACCTAACTAACCTAAGGACATCACACACATCCATGTCCGAGGCAGGATTCGAACCTGCGACGGTAGCGGTCCGCGGTTCCAGACTGTAGCGCCTAGAACCGCTCGGCCACTCTGGCCGGGAATAAAATATGATTTTAAAGAGTGGAAAACGAACTAACACTGCTATCAAAGGCCTGATACCCATCATCGAATTTAGGCACAAATTGAAGACCGAAACCAAACTGATACCAACGGAGGTCATTAATAGCCAGGAAGAGATGAAAAAAGAATTTGAAACTCGGGTTGACGGTTTATGAACGTGGTTAAACGTGAAGACGATGGACTTGTCTGAGCGTATAGATGAGGAAAGTAGATTTTCCAAGGAGACACAAAGAAGAGGGACAGTCCTCGAGAAAGAAGTGTCTACAATGCGACAAGGTAATGTACCGGTAAAGTAGGTTACATCTGTTATTTTTCAAGCCGCATTCCCGATGAACTGGGTGCACATACGACGCCCAAGATCGTTGGAACGCTCAGTACCCACCCGGACGCATCCCTAGTGACGGTATGTAATGCCTTGCTCGTTGCACGGCAGACGCTCGACCAGGAGGAGGGTGCCTGGTTTGGTGTTACAGTCAGCGAGAACAGTACTTGCAAGGATTTCTGCACGAGGTTGGAGGCAACATAATGAAACAGTTCGCACAGGCAAGTTCAGAAATTAGCTTACATCGCGGACAGCACGCGCCACAGTCACGGCATTCCATGGCAACATACGCTTCTCACTTTGGCGCTCTGGCGGGCGACAACACGACAGATAATGAATGGTGTAGCGCGATGTGCTCACGTTTTGCTACTCAAGTGCAGCGTGCACTTGTCAGGGCTATGTGGAGAGAACAGAGTTCCGAGATATTTTAAGGTACTTGGAAAACATCGAAAATCAGGAGAAACAAAAGACGGTGCAAGATATTGCAATGAGGACAGAAAATAGGGCATCACAAGGGTTTGTTCGGAGCAATGACAGGCAGAATTGTCTCAATAACGGTCGCAGGAGTGAGTAAGGGAATTTATGTGAGCGAGATAGACACCATGGTCCACACCAGGGAGAACTGGCCAGGAAACGTAGTGCTGCACCACGGACGCCACGTGAATTGCGTGACAGCGTCGAACAGTGAGGGAGAGAGCATGGGATTAAGGCCAACAATTCCATACAGTCATTTACTTTTTCCCTGGTTCAGGTCAGGAAGAGGTGCGTGAGAACGCACAAGTGAATGATCAAAGCCAATGACATATCTTAGTGGACGCCACAGTAGAGAATGGTAGAGGCTTAACACGTCCCTGTTCCCAAGTTTCATGGAAAACACTTGTGGGCGCGAAGTCGATGAAGATGCATATTGTACTGGGCAGTGGTGGTTCTAGAATAAGTGTCATCGTTTGGAATGTGACACTGTCGTGTCCTTTGGAAGCTCATTTGATGCACTTGACGGAATTTGGCGTTGTCTTCAACATGCTTAACACAAATTTCTTCGTGGCTGACGTCATTCATTCTCGTTCTGTTTGCGAGTGCAATGGGAAAGGAAATGACTAGTAGTATGACAGGGCAAGTTTCGCCACGTACGGTATGGCGGTTTGCGGAATACGTATGTAGATGTATGTAAATATGGATGAAGTAATCAATACGTATATGTTGGTTTTGCGGTTCACTTGTGGTAGTAAGTAATGTGAAGTATCGGTTCAGTTTCTCGACTAGGGCGATGGGATCAACGTCAGCTTCTACTTTGCCTATACCAAAATCATGTAGGTTTTTCCATAGGATAGGTCAGCTGTACCTGTCGTTGGTTAATGTGTGTTCATGCTTGGGTTCAGTGTTTCTCACTGAGGTACTGACTCAGTCCCAGTGGTTTGATTCCCTAGTTCAGGGTGTAGTTTTTATGTGGTGTCACCGCCAGACACCACACTTGCTAGGTGGTAGCTTTAAATAGGCCGCGGTCCATTAGTACATGTCGGACCCGCGTGTCGCCACTGTCAGTGATCGCAGACCGAGCGCCACCACACGGCAGGTCTTGAGAGACGTACGAGCACTCGCCCCAGTTGTACGGACGACTTTGCTAGCGACTACACTGACGAAGCCTTTCTCTCATTTGCCGAGAGATAGTTAGAATAGCCTTCAGCTAAGTCCATGGTTACGACCTAGCAAGGCGCCATTACCCATTTCTAGAGAGAGTCTCACTTGTATCATCAAGAATGCTGTATACAAATGATGGATTAAAGTTAAGTATTCCAGCAGCTACGTACTTTTCTTTATAGCATTCATTACGTATCCTGTTTCAGACCTAACGCAAGCCTGCGTGACTTGACGCGTGCATTTCGGCCTCCTCTCTAAATTAGTGTGCGTTGTGTTGGCTAATCTGCCGACACAACATTTTATGTTCAAGAAATGGTTAAAATGACTCTGAGCGCTACCAGACTTAACATCTGAGGTCATCTGTCCCCTAGAACTTAGAACTACTTAAACCTAACTAACCTAAGGGCATCAAACACATCCATGCCCGAGGTAGGACTCGAACCTGCGACCGTCGCGGTTTTGCGGTTCCAGACTGAAGCGCCTAGAACCGCTCAGCCACACCGGCCGCCGTAGTTTTTATGTAGTAAACAATACACTTGAAAGGCGAGATAAGGAATTGGCACGTAAACAAATATTACTCTCGCTGACAGATATACAGAATACTGGCCTTGCAAATTCCGACACAGGTAAAACCCACACTTGAAACGCGAGATGAATAATTGGCCTCACAAGTTACGTCACAGGTAAATACAATACTTGAAGTGCGAGAGAGAGACAGCATTACGAACTGTGAATAGGAAAAAGAGTTAGCCGTGTGGATAAATATTAATATGTCTGATATGTCTAAACGAATATCAGACCTAAGAGAGACTTACGAAGGTGTGTTAACATGCGTGTTTGATCATCAGCTGCTTTTTTATTTTAAACTCAAATATCGACCGGTTTCAGTCACAGAACATCTTCACGGATTTGGTTTAAAACAGATTAAGCCACGACATCAGACAGATGTGATGTTGTGTCTTGAACTGTTTTAACACCAGTACGAGAAAATTGTGTGAGACTGAATCAGCTCGATATTTGGGTTTAAAATTAGAGAACTGCTGATGGTAAAACATGCATTTACACATTAATTGGCGGTTGGTAAAAGTCACCTGCCAAAAACGTTTATTTAGGTAGGTACGTGTGTTGACATAGAGAAATTATCTACTGAAGTTCAGACTCTACCGACGATTATAAATGCTATCGAAAACACCGTGCAGCAATTGTTGGCGATGGTAGAGAAACTGACACTCGAACCCAAGAAGTATTACGAGACTGCCTAGATATTCAAGGCGAATTAATTACCAGTTACTGTAATAGATAGCCAGACGATGAAGACCCATAACGTTACGCATCAAACGTCACTACTTATGCTCCCACTGTTTATGAAAGGAACGATCGCCCTCATCACAGGTCACCTCTCAACGAATTTGAGTCAGTCAGCGAAGTGCTAAACATGTCAATCAACTGCGGCGCCGGGGGTGGGGGTCGGAGAGAGGTGGGTGAGTTGTTCTGAGCCGCTCTTCTATTGAAAGGGAGCCTCTTAAAACATCACCAGTTCCAGGTGTTGACACTAGAGAAAAAGTCTCCCCACCCAGTGCAGCACGTATTCTGGGCTAAGGATCCTTGTGAATGACGGAAGCCATTGAAAACCGTATTACGAACGGGCACTCTGAAAAGCTTTCAGGGCCAAATAGAGCTCACTATGAGATCCGAAACGTGTGCCTTATCCAGTGTTTAACCCTGGAGTGTGTAATCACAACCAGGGTAGTTTATGGAAATAAATTGCCAGATACAGGGTTATTACAAATGATTGAAGCGATTTCACAGATCTACAATAACTTTATTATTTGAGATATTTTCACAATGCTTTGCACACATATACAAAAACTCAAAAAGTTTTTTTAGGGATTCACAAATGTTCGATATGTGCCCATTTAGTGATTCGGCAGACATCAAGCCGATAATCAAGTTCCTCCCACACTCGGCGCAGCATGTCCCCATCAATGAGTTCGAAAGCATCGTTGATGCGAGCTCGCAGTTCTGGTACGTTTCTTCGTAGAGGAGGTTTAAACACTGAATCTTTCACATAACCCCACAGAAAGAAATCGCATGGGGTTAAGTCGGGAGAGCGTGGAGGCCATGACATGAATTGCTGATCATGATCCCCACCACGACCGATCCTTCGGTTTTCCAATCTCCTGTTTAAGAAATGCCGAACATCATGATGGAAGTGCGGTGGAGCACCATCCTGTTGAAAGATGAAGTCGGCGCTGTCGGTCTCCAGTTGTGGCATGAGCCAATTTTCCAGCATGTCCAGATACACGTATCCTGTAACGTTTTTTTCGCAGAAGATAAAGGGGCCGTAAACTTTAAACCGTGAGATTGCACAAAACCGTAAACTTTTGGTGAATTGCGAATTTGCTGCACAAATGCGTGAGGATTCTCTACCGCCCAGATTCACACGTTGTGTCTGTTCACTTCACCATTAAGAAAAAATGTTGCTTCATCACTGAAAACAAGTTTCGCACTGATCGCATCTTCTTCCATGAGCTGTTGCAACCGCGCCGAAAATTCAAAGCGTTTGACTTTGTCATCGGGTGTCAGGGCTTGTAGCAATTGTAAACGGCAAGGCTTCTGCTTTAGCCTTTTCCGTAAGATTTTCCAAACCGTCGGCTGTGGTACGTTTAGCTCCCTGCTTGCTTTATTCGTCGACTTCCGCGGGCTACGCGTGAAACTTGCCCGCACGCGTTCAACCGTTTCTTTGCTCACTGCAGGCCGACCCGTTGATTTCCCCTTACAGAGGCATCCAGAAGCTTTAAACCGCGCATACCATCGCCGAATGGAGTTAGCAGTTGGTGGATCTTTGTTGAACTTCGTCCTGAATTGTCGTTGCACTGTTATGACTGACTGATGTGAGTGCATTTCAAGCACGACATACGCTTTCTCGGCTCCTGTCGCTATTTTGTCTCACTGCGTTCTCGAGCGCTCTGGCGGCAGAAACCTGAAGTGCGGCTTCAGCCGAACAAACTTTATGAGTTTTTCTACGTATCTGTAGTGTGTCGTGACCATATGTCAATGAATGGCGCTACAGTGAATTTATGAAATCGCTTCAATCATTTCTAATAGCCCTGTATAATAAGTCATGCTGTTCAGACGATCCTAAAGGCTGAGTTGCCTGTCAATATTCGTATCTTAAGGTAATTTTTATCAGTCCTGGATACAATACGTTTAATTCAGGAGGACTCCAAGAGCAGTTACAGCGAAAGTAGGCCACCGCCTGTAAATTGAGGACACTACAACAGTATTGCGGGTAATGGCGGATACCATGGCAACAGCGCGACACCGGATACAGGAGAAGCAAACCAAAACACAAATGTAAACGGGAATCCACTGGCAGACGAAAAATAATAATAACAAATTTTGAATTTGTATGGTAGTGAAACACAGACTGTGGGAAAACCGGTACAGAAGAGAATCGAAGCATTTCAGATGTTGTGCTACAGAGGAATATAAAAAATTACGTGTACTGTGATATGTTGTATTTTCACACCGCCACATCTCGTCATATAAAACACTCATTTGAGTAATGAAGCAGGCCAAAGGCCATTTATTTGCCAATGTATAATATTTAACTACGGATCGTAATAATGTATTTCGACGATTTACCAGGAGAAATGTATCCAGCGCCACTAACTCGCCTAAGAGACTATAGACTTATTCAACGCGCATGTAAAAACATCGATATTAAAGACAGACTCTGAAAACATTTGAATATTGCAAAAAACAAGCGTACAACCCATCGTCCACAGCCAGACGATATCACTCTCTATATATCTCCTGTATAGTACGGACAGACCATTACAGAGACGTCATTATAAGATTTGTAATTTATTTAAATCTGTTAATAAATACTGTTATTTTGTTGCGTGTGAGGCTAGTATGTGTGAAAAACACAGAGTGGTTAATGGATGGACATTTCCACGTGATTTATAAACTTTTCATACTACTCAAGCTCTGTCATTGTTATTGACGTAAGTGTTAACATGTTATATGTACGTCCAAGTTCGTAATTACACTGTCAAAAGCTCTAAATCTGTGTTTGCTTAATCATTTACTTTCTATGCGCCAAGTTTTCTTACAAAGCCAACCGTGTCCGGCGTGTCATTGTGCGGACAGAACAGTCAAGGCCAACGTTACCATACTACTTATATTCCCCTCTTATAATATTCCTCAAACTCATTTTTAAACTGGCCCTTAGGTACATTTTCAGTGCGATTGACGTTCGGGAATTTCTTAGAAAACTTCCCTAATCGCACATCGCTCGCACAAACCCTCACGGTTCTACAATGGTACGCGGCACTTTATAAACGGGTAAGGAATCCACGCAAATATGTTGCTTCCCCTTCTCAGTCTGATGCTTAAATAATATGAATAATATTTTCTTACATCAGATGTGGCGTCCGAACAGGGACGCGAATCAAAATCATAGCCAATCCTCTTGTTTTTAATTTCATGTGTAACCGGAGACGCAAAATTTCCGGAAGAGACGAACGTGGAAAATAATATGTTGACTACCAACAGAACGGTAAAATACAATTGGAGGCCCTAATTGCAGTTCCGAGCCGCTGTTTCAAGACAACGCAAAGTGAGTAGAATCCTTTGTGTTTGCAAAAACCCCGCTTCCGTAGTGCATTTTCCGACATTCAAGTACTGTGCTCATTTAAAATCTAGCTTTCCCATCAAACCACGGTTCATTTCGAAAATTTATTCAGATTAGTTATTTCAAAAACGTTTCTTTGCAACTTTTAAAGTCAATTTTGTTAAAGTGCAAAATTTTTATTGTGTTGTTGTAATTGTCTGTATATGTTCTCTTGTTGTCATTCAAATCCAAGATGGTGGAAATACAGCGTAGGTGTTGGACAAGCAGCGTTGTCTTCAATTGTTTACATTTAGTGGGATCCATATTGTCTCTTTCATGTTGTGCTATTCATTTTTCATTGCCGCCTGTGACAATTGACTGTTTTAGTAACTCACAGATAGACACCCGTGTGAGAGGTGCACTACTGTATCTAAAAAATATTACCAGTAGTTCTATCGCGAAATCTTTGGTTGCAAGCATGGCAGAAGACAAGCTAGTGGATAATTCCGCAGATGAACTTTCCGAAACAAACGCGGATACATACCAGCTCCGCTCGCGTGCAATTTCTAATCGCCCGGAGTGCCGGCCAGGAGTGTTAAACATTGAGGACGAGAAGCGCGAGCTAAGATTCGGACAAACATCGCAGATGAGTCAATTGGATAAACTTGACATCTGTATTGAAATGTGACAGAGAGATAAACGCGAATGGGAAGAGGAAAAACAGAGAGAAAAACGCGAACGAGAAGAGGAAAAACGGAGGGAAAAACGCGAAATTGATGAGAAGGAAAACAACGCGAAGAGAAGGAAAGGAGCGGGACGAGAAACAAACCTTGTTATTTTGGAATTTAAAATCGGACTTGAAGGCAGATTTAAAAGCAGAAATAAGTTCGGTAAAGGCAGATGTACAAACTAGACTTGACTCAATGAATAATAATTTGAGGGCCGAATTAAAAGCGGAATTGGTAAACCAAATTTGGTACAGTGGAAAGCAAGTTAGATTTGGTAAAGAACGAGATAGAAAGTCTCAAGCATGAAGTAGACGCGGTTAAAAACAACTTACGTGCGCAGATAGATAGTAAAATTTCCACGGTAGCAGACCAAATTGTGAGGTTGGAAAATGGCATGAAATCAATGGCCGACCAGCTTCAGCTTCAAGTAACCGCTTGCCAGTCTGAAGCGGCGAAGACGCTGAAGAAGTACGAAGAAGTGTCTAGAAAAGTCAATCAACTTGAAGACAATATCAGGAAAATAGGCAATGAAATGACAGAATTGTCAGATGAGATATCTAAGTTGAATATGGAAAGTAAAATAAAGCATAGCTTAGACACGTACACCACAGAACTGAAGTGGGTGGTGACCAAAGACAGAGAAATTTCCGACAAGGTAACGAACGAGTTCAAAGGCGCTGTAAAACCAGCCACATTAGAAATCTTAGCTGCTCCCGGAACTTCAGGAGACACAGTCAGTAGCGAGTTAGCTCCCTGAACTTCAGGAGACACAGTCAGTAGCGAGTTAGGGTAGATTCGACGTGTCTTCATGAGAGATTTACCGGAACGGAAACGCATACTTGACGGCCAAATTGAGACAATGCAACACCAGTTAAATGATCTCCAAAACAACGACGTGCAGGGCGAATCACAAAACGAATTACCAACCGTCCGGAATATTTCGACCATCAGCAACAAGCTTCCGCACGATCAGTACCGGAGCAGGACTACCAACCTTCACAATCGGAACAAATCGCTCAAGTACTGCTCACAAATCTATTGAAAGAAGAGAAGGAATTGAAGCTTAGTCTTTCAAACATTCATACCAGACAAAAGAAACGTCCACCCTGTCGTATTTTTAAAGGAATTTTCTTGGTCAGACCGCCAACGCATACACTTTGTTATCGGATTCATTGAAGGAGAAAATGCGTTACGGGGAACAGAGATGCTCGATAGATGTCATACCTACGACGAATTCGAACACCATTTTTTGCATAAGTTTTGGGGCTCAGGACTACAGCAGAGTCTTCTTCCAAATTTGGGAGTCTATGGAAGTACTTGAAGTAGATTCGCTATTGGGATACACCAATCATCACTAGAGATGTAATGAGTCGAAATTGCCTATATCGATAAGGGAAAAACTGGTAAACATTCCGGATGACGACCAGGAGATGTTCGTATCCGTGTTGGACAGTTTAGACCTCATCCATGAAGACGTGCGTGTTCAGAACAACCACAATTACGGATACCAAACGCCAAGCGCACCGGCCGCCGACATCCACGGCAGCGCGAGCGCGAACAGTCAGGGCAGCCAACAGGGAAACGCGAACTGGCAGCCAAGCGACGGAAAGAATAATTGCAACTATAAGAATGGAAACCAGCAGAACAGACGTAACAATAATTACTGACACAACCCCATTTATAATGACAACCAAAAAAACTATGGCAATGGCTACAAACGAAATAGATACGGCAACGATTACCAACGTAACAACTACGGTGGGAACCAATACGGCGAACAAAACTATGGAGGCTACCAAAATGGGTCGCGAAATCATAACAATTTTCAGCAGCAGAACAAAGTCATGCAATACCAACAACATGCGCCACCACAACAAGCAACCTATGCAAATAATCAGCAGCAGTTTAAACAAAATCAGAAGCCGCGTGGAACATACAATCCGCCCATATTCTACACCCAAGTCAGTTCGCCACCGAACTTTAAATTTACCAACCAACTTGAATTCATACCAACGGGAACATGGTATCCAAGCTCTACCGTGACGATAACTGAAGACTAGCACGAGCGCTACGTCAACCGGTACTCAACCCAAAGGAAAGCGGAGAATTAGAAGCAGCTAGGAGAACTCTATGAAAAACTCAGATAGGCCATGATATCACTGTTCATGCGAATATCAGAAAGACAGCAGACGAAAAGAAGATCGGGAAAGTGGTAGACTGCAAACTTAATGAAAAAGTATTAGTGAGGATGCATTACAAACCTTCATTACTGTAGCGTCTAAATAAAAAGTGGAGATACTTGTACGAGGGTCCGTACATAGTTTTGCACAAACCACACATTGGTTGCTATCTGACAGTCGGTCCCGTGTCTTCAAGAATAAACGGTCTATACCACCATCAAGACATTAAGAAGTATGCTTCGGGCCAAGGAAATAATAATAATCATTGAGGAAGATTTTGCCGATCACATCGACAAAAATACCGCTGAAAGACAAGAAGAAGAATGAATCCATGAGTCAAGACACTGCCGCACTGAAAGAGGAAAGAAGAAAAGAAAGTTACTAAAGAAAGTCGCCGACCAGATTTACAGGAGAAATTATCGGATTAGTTTTAAGTTAGTTATTAAGACGATGAAGTCCTACGTGACTGATGGCCATGAGTGCCGATTTCTATTTAGGTTTCATTTGAATACAAAGGAAGGACGTAGCCGGTGAGCCGACTTTAGACATTCTACATGATGAAGTTTGTTAGATTTAAGACGAAGATAATTTTATCCGAGAAACAGACGGTGCTACACGATGGACGCGCGGATGATGAAAGAAACTCCAATGGTACGTGAGATAATGAACCACGTGGACTGAGAGGTAAGAACGAAAATAAGGCAATGTACGCCGTGACCCTGACGGCAAACACGTACGGAATTTATCTGTCATTTGTCCCTTGGCATGCCCAGCTTAAATATTTACGGGTCGCCGCGCGAAGCGAACACTACAAAGCGCAGGAAGACGGAATAATGCGACCACACTTACTCAAAATGAAATTTTCCACATTTAAAGATATGATAAAGCTACTAGAATACCGAAGCGTTAGAAGAACGAAGACCAAAATCTTTTACTATGTATCAAGAAGTGTGCAACCAATACAAAGTAGTGATACATGAGTCTACGAATTTAAATCTGTAATGTTCTATTATTAGAAACCAAATGTAAATACCACCACCCACGAGGAGGCAACCTGATATGGACATTGTAAATAAAATGTAAATTGATAGAGAATGGTATTGGAGATAAATTCAGAAGTAATTTGATTTCACTGATACTTCTGATGTGACAGAAGTATCACAGATTTTTTTTTCTTCAAGATTTCAAGGAAGTTTAACATCTTCTTCTCACTATGTATGTATGTATGTATGTATATATATATGAATTTCTACCTATCCTGTCCCCATCCTAAGTGAGCTTCAGTAGTTGAATGGAGGACTTGTAAACAGAATGCGAACCCACACTGGATGCAAAGGATTGTTAACACTTCGCGCGACTCCGTGTATCTTCCAAATTTCTTTTAACCCTTTCAATAACTTTCGTACGTGATCGCGTACTTTGTGATGGGATTTTACCGCGAATAGTCAGTTATCGGTCACTTGTCTTCTTTATTACTTTTATAGACTGGAACACATGAAACTGTAAATCCGAATGCTGTGACGGTTCCAGTTGGATAAAGTCACGTTCTCACTGTTGCTAGTAGGCAATTTATCTGTTGGCACACAATTCTCTCTAATGCACAATTAATGAAAGGAAAAAGCCCCATTAATTTTAAAGACTATCTTTGAGACAGAACTCAAAATTAAAATAACTCTGAAAGCGAAACCGAATGGCTATACCGACACCAAAAAAACTGACTAGTAAATAAACTGTATATACTAGTGATTAAGCAAACATTGTGACTAGTAGCATTTTTTTTTTCGTAAATTGAACCCAACAAAATACGAACTTGTGCACTGCTCATGTGAATGAACGAGTGACAAATTTATAAACTTGTGTTTTACTCATGTGAATCGGAAGTGCCTAGTTCAAGTGTATAATCGTCGATTAACACGAAACATCACAAGACACATTAGGCAGTGAGAATTATAACCAGTGCTACGAATTTTCACTCCAGCTTGCATGCTGAAAATTTTAAATGTCCTTACCTGCAGGCGAGTCTTGCAGCTTGCAGACGACGAATCACAGCAACGATCCAAGGACCACAAAGTGAAGTTCGCCCTGTAGTGAGCTTCGCAGATACGTCAAACACTCACGATGCAGTCAAGTAATGAGTTAACAACGGAAATACAATCGTTCTAAGGCAGCTTAGCTAACCGCGCGTACCGGCGACAACCGCCAAGCCTGTACTGCAACGACTCGGCACGTTCCGGCAACAATGGCATGTATCGCCTCTGACAATGCTAGCTGATCGACTTAAACAGCCGTTTGCCCAGCGTCAATTCAAAATATGTACATCGACTTATCCCCGAATACAGAGACCTGTATAACAATAAATGCATCCAAACCAAAGACCTACGTCAAGTACCGAGTGTACACTAAACACGAACAGTGGTATAGTCATTTTGGAGCGAAAATAAGATATTACTGAACAGTGTATAAATGAAGTGATGTTCACATCCTTATCCCTTACCCTATTAGTGATGCAAGCTTAGTGTTAAGCAGAACCTAACTCAGGTTTTCTTTATTGTTTCATGATAAAAAAAAGCACCAAGACGAACACACGTCACGGACATTTATCTACATGGACGAACATTTAACGTAATGAGGCTCCAGCTTCGCAACGTCCTTGTCTTGTTCATCAAACCACGAAAAGATGCGGTGAGGCAAGACCATAAACTACCATCGACAGTCCACAGCGAAGAACGTCACAGTGTTTTGTGTTCCTGTGCAACATGGAAGTTCAATAGTGCACATTTAAGCAATAAGCAAATGCCATGAAATTCACACATAAAAAAAACTCTACAAAAGCGACAAAACCCCTGAACTGACTAAAATATCGCACAAATGTACAGACAATGATTACTGTATAAGCCATATAAGCCGTCTACGTTTGATTTTCAAGTTACGGTATAAGTTTCTCTCTTTTCAGTAGGACTGAATTTATTAAATTTAAGAATATGCAAACCACATCAGCCTGTTCTACAATTATATTTCAAGGAATGAAGGTCACCGCCTGTCCGCAGACAGACGAACACAGATGACCGTGGCACCGACCTCAATGGATTAAAGCAAAATAGTGCGAAAACAATGGAATTTAAGATCAAGGCATAAACACTTGTATGCACGTATTTGATAAATATTATGGATATTATGATGTATAGGATGTGGTAATTAATTTAAGAGCGCAATTTTGACAATTTACATGAATGCATGTACTGTGTGCAACTACATCACTGGAATTAAACGTGTGGATCACGAGAATCCAGTAGGAGTTATCGTTCTCCACGCGGGAGGCGATGACATATTGTATTTTCACACCGACACATCTCGTCACATAGAACACCGATTTGAGTAATGAAAGAGGCCAACAGCCATTTATTTGCCGATGTATAATATTTAACTACGCATTGCAATGATGTATTTTGACGATTTACGATACAAAAAATAAGTGTGCAACCCATCGTCCACTGCCGGACGATATCACTCTCTTTTCATCTCCTGTAGACTTGGCCACTGTCTCTATGTTTCGATACAGTGTATCGATTCGTGGAGCTGTTTCAGTGTTTCGGAACGGCTGTGGTTCATTGTTTCGAAACAGTGGTGTTTCATTCTGCCCCTGTCTCGGATAACCGGACCAGATTCGATCTCGAGCTAGACACAGAAACTGTATCGTTGTTTCAAATTAAGGCTGTTTCAGTCCACCTGTGCTTGGAACGGACTAATTGTATAGAAACAGTGATGTTTCATTCCGCTCTGTGTCGGACGAGATTCGGGCTCGGCACAGGTACTGAAACACAACATACCACTTCATGAAACACTTTCAAGAGTGTCGAAATCTTTTTGACAAGCAATAGCATGAAGCTTAAGACATCCGAAAAAAAAGCTTCGTTTCTAGCTAACTGCCCTATTCCGAAATGGCGTACCATCTGCTTTATAAACACTAACCAAACAATAAAACAACGCATACTATTCACATTCGAAGTAATAAATATGTGAAAATTATTCAGTTAAATTACACTTTTTTTATAACATACGCTTCTCTGTTCATGTACAGTAACCAAATTAAGAAACGCAAGTAAGCCTACAACATTTTGAGTAAAAAAGGCGTAGAGTGACAGTTATTAGACATATACATAAATTTGATGTAGGTATAATTGCAAGCAATCTGTTCGACATGTCGCTGATAATGTAATGGTGAACAGGAGGGGCTGGGAAGCATGGAGAATTTATAGCAACGGTTCGAAACACCTTGAAAGACAAAATTTTTATCTGTTATATTTTGTTGTTTATTCGAATTATTTGGCGTTATTTGTGAGTCTGTAGTCACTGTGCCTATTATCCACAATGATTCCCTTTGTGCGCATGGAATTTTAGTATGGGTATATTACCCATACTAACGGAATGTGGGAATCCCAGTAGCATATCCGTTGTTTCTGCAGTTTGCTCTCACCTCCAGTTCCGTTCGTGGTGGTTCTTCTATCTTCAGCTGTGGCTGTCCCGAGCCAATTGAAAAGTATGAAAGTCACACGACACGAAAGCAGAGCATTTGCTGCAGGAAATACGAAACTGCCAAGTGATAGTTTCATACTTTCTGCGACATGATTAGCGCTCTCGCACCTCATTTGTGTTTGTATGGACATACTTATACAGTAGACATTCAAGATGATAAAATGTTTAGATTTATTAGATTACAAAACACAAACTGTTTCACTGTTTCGAGACAGCGTATCGAAACATTACATCGTACTGTTTCATTTGTTTCGAAACAGTTACGTGTTTTAGTTTGCCCATCTCTAATCTCCTGTATAATACGGACGTACCATTACAGAGGCGTCATTATAAGATTTGTAATTTGTTTAAATCTATTGATAAATACAGTTATTTTGTTGCCTGTGAGACTAGTATGTGTGAAAAACACAGAGTGGTTAATGAATGGACATTCCTACGTGCTTTCTAAACATTTCAAACCCATCAAGCTCTGACGTTGTTATTCACCCAAGTATTAACATGTTATATGTACGTCCAAGTTCGTAATTATAGTGTCAAATGCTCTAAATCTGTGTTCGGTTAATCATTTACTTTCTATGTGCCTTTTTTTTTTTTTTTTTGCAGAGCCAACCGTGTACGGAGTGTCACTGCGCGGACAGAACAGTCGAGGCCGACGTTAACATACTACTTATATTCCCCCTTTCCCCCTCTTGTAATATTCTTCAAACTCAATTTTCAACTGGCCCTTAGGTGCATTTTCAGTGCGACTGCCGTCCGGGAATTTCTTAGAAAACTTCTCTACTTGCACATCGCTCGCACAAAGCCTCACTGTTCCACAACGGTACGCGGCATGTTCTAAACCTGAAAGCTAATATGTTCCTCTTATCAATCTGATAATAATAATAATAATATTTCCTTACATCAGAAGTGATGAAGTAAGGAATCAGGAAGCTTGGCCAGAACCGGAGAGGAAAGGAATATGAGGAAAACACTGACAAGTAGAAGTGACGGGATGATAGAAGATCTTTAAGTCACCATGGAATTGTTTCCTTGGTACTAGAGGGTGGTTTAGAGGGCAAAAACTGTACAGGAAAACAAATATCAGAGTACATAGAGCGAATAATTGAGATTGTAGGTTGCAAGTGCTACTCTAAGATGAAGAGGTCAGCACAGGAGAGAAATTTGTGGTGGGCCGTATCGAACCAGTCAGAAGACTGATGACTAAGCAGAAAAATAAAGAAGAATATATAGCATTGGGGGTATCGTTCCTGTTAGAATTGGAACCCTAACAGTCACTGTCAACCGAATTATGAGAACCCGTCTCTTTATGACAGTAGTAACCAGTGTCATGTAGATCAGAGACAATCAAATACAAACAGTCCACCACCGCCTATAAATCCGCATAACGGAAGTGGACAGAGGCATGATGATGAAAGTCCACTACATTGGATACGACAAAACAATCTTAACTTTGACGTAGTCCAGGTGGCTGAAACATTGATTTCGAATACAGCTGGTCTAACAGACCACAGGCGACGTCATTGAGGTGCCTGGTGACAATCACAAACTCTCTCTCTCTCTCTCTCTCTCTCTCTCTCTCTCCCTCCCTCACACACACACACACACACACACACACACACACACACACAAACACACACACACACACAGACACACACACACACAAACGTGTACAATCTGTGTGTCAGTTACGTAATTAACGTCATTAGCATCATGGGAAGAGATGAAGAACCGCTTCTACTGTGTAAGATTCATCTTTCTTACTCCTGCAGTTGTGTAAGCTAAGTAAGTTATTCTGTGCATCCTTTTCACGTACCTAATATTATTATCGTTTTCAGAACTTCGTCAGGCTAAAAGCAGAAAATGTTGGTTACGAATTGTTTAATTACTCTTC
Source organism: Schistocerca cancellata (assembly GCF_023864275.1). Lineage (NCBI taxonomy): Eukaryota > Metazoa > Arthropoda > Insecta > Orthoptera > Acrididae > Schistocerca > Schistocerca cancellata. Next base: position 127,679,006 of record NC_064631.1, read on the forward strand.
GGTAATCTACGTAGAATTTTCCGTAAGAACAGAAACAAGCCGGCCGAAGTGGCTGTGCGGTTAAAGGCGCTGCAGTCTGGAACGGCAAGACCGCTACGGTCGCAGGTTCGAATCCTGCCTCGGGCATGGATGTTTGTGATGTCCTTAGGTTAGTTAGGTTTAACTAGTTCTAAGTTCTAGGGGACTAATGACCTCAGCAGTTGAGTCCCGTAGTGCTCAGAGCCATTTTTTGAACAGAAACAAGCTCATCGTTCACCCACCGTCTAACAAGTCCATCTACACTGCTGGCCATTAAAATTGCTAAACCACGAAGATGACGTGCTACAGACGCGAAATTTAACCGACAGGAAGAAGATGATGTGTTATGCAAATGATTAGCTTTTCAGAGCATTCACACTAGAGATGGGGGATCCGCTCTTGAACTAATGCATAGAGTTGCATCTTTCAAAGGAGTGAACAATCAGTGATTCAGAAAAAAAGAACGGTAGCTCCAAACGTTTCCCACGGCAGAGAGAGAGAGAGAGAGAGAGAGAGAGAGAGAGAGAGAGACAGAGCATATCAGCAGCGCCTCTGCTGGTCAGAGCACAGTGCACGCCACACAACACAGCCAGCGCCGGCCTCTGCCCTGCTTCTACCTTGGCTGCCTGCATTGTGCAGTGCCCCATTGGATTTTGTGTTTCACATATCCCGTGCCGTCTCTGTGCGTCGTCTGCCGCCTGCAGTGTCTGGCGCAGCGTAACTTCGCATCGCACTCTGTCGGCGATCGTTTCAGTCGCACGTCCTGCCCTCTGGGCAGTTGATGCGAGCAACAGGACAGAGAGCCACCTAGCGGATAACATAGGAACTACTTGCAACAACCTGCTCGCAAGGGAACGGACGATTTGTCTCGGAGCGGGTGAGTTCACCGCTCCCCCCCACCCTCGGAACTCGCCCGCTCAACGCTCGCCGCACCGTCTCGACTCTAGCCAGAGCATTGAGAAAAGCGACTCAGGTGTCACTCTGGTCTCTGCGGTCTCAGCTCACGCAGTAATACAGCTCGCGGCTCGACCTGCTCGACTCAGCGCCTCTGCATCGGAGTTCGTCTCTACTGGATATTGTTCTTCGTAGTAATACCGCTATGTATATTACATTATTATGTTATGTATACATCCATTGTTTTTATTTTATTTTTCTTTGTTTAAACTGATTAGATTAGGTTCCTGACGACTCCTCTTACTATAGGATTTTTATTATGGACACTCGAATTTACGCTTTAATTACGAGCAAACCAATAAACGTATCGCAAAATGTGATACACCAATATTTTCCTTGTTTTATTCTGCGTAAGGCTCTATGCAGCACTTTCGTTTTACAGTCAAATTTATATTTTTTTTTCTTATTCTGGTACGGATTTTGCGATTTTAGGCGTCTTCGGAAGGAAACGTTCACTTTAAAAATATATGGCTTGCGATGTATTTGTATGAGGTTAATGAAATTTTAATACATTATAGCCAAATATATTGTTAATGTAAAACTCAAGTTACAACATTTTCCGATCACCCAAAAAACCACGATAGTGCAAAATAAATCAATAATCCAAAACTTTGTCATATCGTGGAAATTTCAATAAACAATAAAAATTCTTACTCATTATCTGTGTTACTTCAAAATAGGATCAAATAAGATCAAAATACAGGTATAGTACTGGAATAAACCAAGTTTAAAGGGCAATGAGCCTTCCATTTATTTTCTATTGTAAATGAGTGGTGAGTCATGAAAAAGAGCTAATTCATTTCAGGGAGTGAACAGTTCTGATCCAATCTCAGAAAAGAACAGTTTTGCCCATCTCTAATTCACACAAGGTTGGCGCCGGTGGCGACGCCTACTACTTGCTGACATGAGTACGTTTCCAATCGATTTCTCATACACAAATAGCAGTTGACTGGCGTTGCCTGGTGAAATGTTGTTGTGAAGCCTCGTGTAAGGAGGAGAAATGCGTACCATCACGTTTCCGACTTTGATAAAGGTCAGATTGTAGCCTTTCGCGATTGCGGTTTATCGTATCTCGACATTGCTGCTCGCGTTGGTCGAGATCCAATTACTGTTAGCAGAATATGGAATCGGTGGATTTAGGAGGGTAATACGGAACGCCGTGCTGGATCCCAGCGGCTTGTATCACTATCAGTCGAGATGACAGGCATCTTGTTCACATGGCTGTAACGGATCGTGCAGCCACGTCTCGATCCCTGGGTCGACAGATGGGGACGTTTGCAAGACGACAACCATCTGCACGAACAGTTCGACGGCGATTGTAGCAGCATGGACTATCAGCTCGGAGACCATGGCTGCGGTTACTCTTGACGCTGCAACAGAGACAGGAGCGCCAGCGATGGTGTACTCAAGACGAACCTGGGTGCACGGATGGCAAAACGTCATTTTTTCGGATCAATTCTGGTTCTCTTTACAGCATCATGATGGTCGCATCCTTGTTTGGAGACATCGCGGTGAACGCACATTGGAACGGTGTATTCGTCATCGCCATACTGGCGTGTCACCTGGCGTGATGGTATGGGGTACCATTGGTTACACGTCTCGGTCATCTCTTGTTCTCATTGACAGCACTTTGAACACTGGACTTTACATTTCAGATGTGCTACGACCCGTGGCTCTACCCTTCATTCAATCCCTGCGAAACCCTACATTTCAGCAGGATAATGCGCGACCGCATGTTGCAGGTCCTGTACAGGCCTTTCTGGATATAGAAAATGTTCGACTGCTGCCCTGGCCAGCACATTCTCCAGATCGCTCACCAATTGCAAACGTGTGGTCAATGGTGGCCGAGCAACTGGCTCGTCACAATACGTCACTCACTACACTTTGTGTACTGTGGTATCGTGTTGATGCTGCATGGGCAGCTGTACCTATACACGCCATCCAAGCTCTGTCTGACTCATTGCCCCGGCGTATCAAGGCCGTTATTATGGCCAAAGTTGGTTTATCTGGGTACTGATTTCTCAGGATCTATGCACCCAAACTGCGTGAAAATATAATCACATGTCAGTTCTAGTATAATATATTTGTCCAATGAATACCCGTTTATCAGTTGTATTTCCGCTTGGTGTAGCAATTTAAATGGCCAGTAGTGTACCAATTCGCTCAATGCTGTGGTATAAATAATACGAAGAGAAGCCTTTGAGATAAATATTTGTTATTTTCTTCTTGTTTCTGAGTTTAGACAATGTATTACCCACTATTCTGTCCCCCATCTCCAATTAAGACTACTTCCCTACGAAAGCACATACACTCCTGGAAATTGAAATAAGAACTCCGTGAATTCATTGTCCCAGGAAGGGGAAACTTTATTGACACATTCCTGGGGTCAGATACATCACATGATCACACTGACAGAACCACAGGCACATAGACACAGGCAACAGAGCATGCACCATGTCGGCACTAGTACAGTGTATATCCACCTTTCGCAGCAATGCAGGCTGCTATTCTCCCATGGAGACGATCGTAGAGATGCTGGATGTAGTCCTGTGGAACGGCTTACCATGCCATTTCCACCTGGCGCCTCAGTTAGACCAGCGTTCGTGCAGGACGTGCAGACCGCGTGAGACGACGCTTCATCCAGTCCCAAACATGCTCAATGGGGGACAGATCCGGAGATCTTGCTGGCCAGGGTAGTTGACTTACATCTTCTAGATCACGTTGGGTGACACGGGATACATGCGGACGTGCATTGTCCTGGTGGAACAGCAAGTTCCCTTGCCGGTCTAGGAATGGTAGAACGATGGGTTCGATGACGGTTTGGATGTACCGTGCACTATTCAGTGTCCCCTCGACGATCACCAGTGGTGTACGGCCAGTGTAGGAGATCGCTCCCCACACCATGATGCCGGGTGTTGGCCCTGTGTGCCTCGGTCGTATGCAGTACTGATTGTGGCGCTCACCTGCACGGCGCCAAACACGCATACGACCATCATTGGCACCAAGGCAGAAGCGACTCTCATCGCTGAAGACGACACGTCTCCATTCGTCCCTCCATTCACGCCTGTCGCGACACCACTGGAGGCGGGCTGCACGATGTTGGGGCGTGAGCGGAAGACGGCCTAACGGTGTGCGGGACCGTAGCCCAGCTTCATGGAGACGGTTGCGAATGGTCCTCGCCGATACCCCAGGAGCAACAGTGTCCCTAATTTGCTGGGAAGTGGCGGTGCGGTCCCCTACGGCACTGCGTAGGATCCTACGGTCTTGGCGTGCATCCGTGCGTCGCTGCGGTCCGGTCCCAGGTCGACGGGCACGTGCACCTTCCGCCGACCACTGGCGACAACATCGATGTACTGTGGAGACCTCACGCCCCACGTGTTGAGCAATTCGGCGGTACGTCCACCCGGCCTCCCGCATACCCACTATACGCCCTCGCTCAAAGTCCGTCAACTGCACATACGGTTCACGTCCACGCTGTCGCGGCATGCTACCAGTGTTAAAGACTGCGATGGAGCTCCGTATGCTACGGCAAACTGGCTGACACTGACGGCGGCGGTGCACAAATGCTGCGCAGCTAGCGGCATTCGACGGCCAACACCGCGGTTCCCGGTGTGTCCGCTGTGCCGTGCGTGTGATCATTGCTTGTACAGCCCTCTCGCAGTGTCCGGAGCAAGTATGGTGGGTCTGACACACCGGTGTCAATGTGTTCTTTTTTCCATTTCCAGGAGTGTAGTTAAAAAAAGGAAAAGAACACTTCAGTACAGATTACTAATTTTATGGGATTTCGTTACATGTATAATTATGAGAGTGTAACTACTAGCAGAGATTTCGGTAGGTACAAGCTGAAGTGGCGTCACATTTGACGACGAAACGATTGAAATGCTCACTGGAGGGAGCGTTGTGCAGAATATTTATTTAAGTGTCACTAGCTGTAGATATATGCCCGTATGTCGATTCGAGACTTAACAGGACAGTTTAGAAACAGGCGTCCTGCTTACTTTAGCATGTTTGCAGAAGATGTAAATTAGTCACTTTCAGTAAACGGTTTTTATTCCTATTAATATGTAATCCATTTGCTTATGTTCTACACTCCTGGAAATGGAAAAAAGAACACATTGACACCGGTGTGTCAGACCCACCATACTTGCTCCGGACAGTGAGAGAGGGCTGTACAAGCAATGATCACACGCACGGCACAGCGGACACACCAGGAACCGCGGTGTTGGCCGTCGAATGGCGCTAGCTGCGCAGCATTTGTGCACCGCCGCCGTCAGTGTCAGCCAGTTTGCCGTGGCATACGGAGCTCCATCGCAGTCTTTAACACTGGTAGCATGCCGCGACAGCGTGGACGTGAACCGTATGTGCAGTTGACGGACTTTGAGCGAGGGCGTATAGTGGGCATGCGGGAGGCCGGGTGGACGTACCGCCGAATTGCTCAACACGTGGGGCGTGAGGTCTCCACAGTACATCGATGTTGTCGCCAGTGGTCGGCGGAAGGTGCACGTGCCCGTCGACCTGGGACCGGACCGCAACGACGCACGGATGCACGCCAAGACCGTAGGATCCTACGCAGTGCCGTAGGGGACCGCACCGCCACTTCCCAGCAAATTAGGGACACTGTTGCTCCTGGGGTATCGGCGAGGACCATTCGCAACCGTCTCCATGAAACTGGGCTACGGTCCCGCACACCGTTAGGCCGTCTTCCGCTCACGCCCCAACATCGTGCAGCCCGCCTCCAGTGGTGTCGCGACAGGCGTGAATGGAGGGGCGAATGGAGACGTGTCGTCTTCAGCGATGAGAGTCGCTTCTGCCTTGGTGCCAATGATGGTCGTATGCGTGTTTGGCGCCGTGCAGGTGAGCGCCACAATCAGGACTGCATACGACCGAGGCACACAGGGCCAACACCCGGCATCATGGTGTGGGGAGCGATCTCCTACACTGGCCGTACACCACTGGTGATCGTCGAGGGGACACTGAATAGTGCACGGTATATCCAAACCGTCATCGAACCCATCGTTCTACCATTCCTAGACCGGCAAGGGAACTTGCTGTTCCAACAGGACCATGCACGTCCGCATGTATCCCGTGCCACCCAACGTGCTCTAGAAGGTGTAAGTCAACTACCCTGGCCAGCAAGATCTCCGGATCTGTCCCCCATTGAGCATGTTTGGGACTGGATGAAGCGTCGTCTCACGCGGTCTGCACGTCCAGCACGAACGCTGGTCCAACTGAGGCGCCAGGTGGAAATGGCATGGCAAGCCGTTCCACAGGACTACATCCAGCATCTCTACGATCGTCTCCATGGGAGAATAGCAGCCTGCATTGCTGCGAAAGGTGGATATACACTGTACTAGTGCCGACATTGTGCATGCTGTGTTGCTTGTGTCTATGTGCCTGTGGTTATGTCAGTGTGATCATGTGATGTATCTGACCCCAGGAATGTGTCAATAAAGTTTCCCCTTCCTGGGACAATGAATTCACGGTGTTCTTATTTCAATTTCCAGGAGTGTATATTGTTAGAGGTAGGCATTAAGGTTAGCAATTATTGCTGGCCGTAAGCAGTAAGGTTAGCAATACATCAGAGTGTCCTTATGACTCTGATTCATCCCCCAGTCTGTTACGTCTATTAGTATTAGAAAGATATATCCCTCTATATTAACGGAACCTATGAGAATGCTTCTTTTGAGCCAGGTCTCCGATAGAAGGGAGGTATTGTGGCCAAGGACTGCTGGGTTGACAGCATTCGTGAGAGAGCGGAGTGGTGTCAGGAAAAATAACCAGAGTTATAATAACCTCCGAGCAACAGTATTAAATTCAGGATAAAAAGAGTAATAGGGTGTACCATTACTGGAGCTGATGATGGGTAACACCCATTACATTTACTTAATCACTTACTTACTTGGAAGGACACTCAAAGCCACAGTCGGTTTTTGGCCTCGCATATCAATCTTCTCGTTCTTCTTCTGTCGACACACACACATATATTAGAGGGTTCCACATTTATTTTGACCTCCCTAAGTAACTGTTTGTCCAGAAGCGAATTACAAATTGTGTCAAGCAAATGTTCTTTAGCCGTCAGGGGGACATTTCCTTCGTTGTAGCTTTGTTTTTTTTACAAAGATATGAACAGCGGTATGACCTTTCTAAATGGCACCCTGTAATTTTTATTCGGTAATTCATATCCTCTCCTAAAGACCTATTCAGATATGTATCACAGTGTATCATTCACTGAAACACAACGTTATTAATTACTTAACACAACATCAACTTTGAGCCCGGTATCACAAACTCGTCCACTTACAGAAGCTGTCGGAAAACAAATGAAAACCAAGTAAAAACATAACAAAGAAACTGACTTTGACTCTCCTATACAATTGCCCAGGAGTAGAGCATTCAAAGGTGCTCAAAGTAGTGACCCTTGACGCCGATACTCTGGTGCACTCGTTGAATGAAAGAATTATTTACTGCTCCCAGTGTTGTCCGCTGAAGAGAATTACAAGCAAGCACGATACGTTCCTGCATGTTCTCTGGAGTTGTTGGAATATCGCGACAGACAACGTGTTTAATGCATCCGCAAATAAAAAAGGCCCAGAGGAATTAAATCAGGAGACCTAGCAGGCCGAGTACCTGTTGCTCCTCGACCACTCCGTCTGGCAGGATACCTTCGGTTCAGAACACGATGTGCAAGCAAGGTGTTATGTGCTGAACATCCATCGTGTTGATACCACATAAGCATTCTGGTTCCTAGTGGCACATCATCCAGAAGAGGAGGAAGACTTCATTTGATGAAGTTGGCATACGCTGTGCCGTTTAAACTAAAATTGAGGAAATAAGAGCCCACACCAGACGTTAACTGCCCATTGACGTCGATGTTCCACCTGTCTAATCCGCCGTGGGTTGTCGCTCGACCAATAACGCATATTCCTTGTATTTACCTGTCCTTTGTTTGAGAAGGAATATTCATCGGTAAATAGAACATTGAAGAAAATCGTTTTGGCGAAGATTTGATGCCGTGTGCCTACTCTACATAACAGTATTTAAAAGGACTAAACTATTGTACTAAATGTACCCGTACATAAGAAAATAATATTGCAATTACTGTTCTTCTAACTTGCATTCCCCATAGATGAGCAGCATTTATACCTTAACTTCGTTGGTGTACATTCTACTCACACAACTCTTCAACTGACGATGGTTGAGGGAATGAAGGGTGTGCATTCTACTTACGTTTACATTTGTGCTGTGTCAACGTTAGCAGGTGGATGTATTCCATTACCCCGAGACCCTGCACTAAGCGCTGGAAGCGTCAACGTAGATGTTGTATTAATAACGTTGCGTTTCCGTGAATTGTGACAAATTTTTGAATAGTTCTCTAGGAGAGGAAATGAATTACCGAATATAAAATACAGGGTGCTGTTTGAAAAAGTAATAATGCTGTTCACATCTATGTGGAAAATAAAGCTACAACGAAGGCAATCATGCAGATTGATGTTCCTCCTACTGTCAAGAAACATTTGCTAGAAACACTTTGTAATTTGAATCTGGACAAACAGTTATTTAGGGTGGTCAAATGAATGGGACACCCTGTGTATCCTCTCTGGTCCCGTCAGTCTATCACAGCTGTCGCCTTCCCCTCATTGTGCTGCCTCTGATGTCTTCTTCCGCCATCTGCCCTGTTATCTGGTCTCCTCGAAGCACTATGTGGTAGTACCACTTCAGTTTCCTCTCTCTAATCTCACCCACAGTGCCCATCGATCTGTACAATTACTGCAGTTCGCCGTTTTTCCTTTTTCTCTATTGGTCGCCATCCCTCACTAGCCCAAACATCTGTCTAATAACAGCATTCTCATAAGTCGGAAGTTTTACATGTATCTTTCAATCTTTTGCGTCAAGACCCTGGTCTCTGCTCGGTATAGGACGACAGGTTGTATTAACGCCCTGCAGGTCCTAATCTCCATGTATCTCGAGAAGCCGGGACTAACATCTTTCCGAGCGCAAACCTTGAGCTGTTTCCTGTCTGTATTCTTTACATTGTTTCATGTTCTGTGTTATTTCTTTCCCTGAGTACTGTCCCAAGGCATATGAAATCTTTCACCCCTTCAAAGATTCTACAATCCACATGTAAAGGTCTGTCGTCGCTATCTGCTCACTACGAGGTATTTGCTATTATCTATATTCATTTTCAAGCCGGCTCTCATTGCCTGTTCCATTGCTTTCTGATCCAGATCTTCCTGATTCTGGGCTATACAGTGGATTGTTGACCTTTGTAGGCATCTGTATTCCAGGCTTGTTACCTTTCTCTGTGGTATCGATAGCTACGATGCCAGAACGTAGGTGCGCTCTGCTAGGTTGGCACTACGACACCGACACCGACGACAGAGCCCTCTAGCCGGCGCTGTGCAGCTCTACAAGCGCCGCTCCAGATTCTACCCATTTCATTCTAAGTAGACGATCAAGCAACGTTGTTTCTATTTCATTGTGCGTGAGCCAATACAGATTTTGCCTGTGTAACTTTTGTGAGCTTTGAGACAGCTGGCTTCTTACTTAAGTGCTCCTCAGTGCAAAGTTATGTATTCATATTCTTTCTATAGTAAAGGTTATTTAAGTTAAAACGCAGTACCGAAGCATTTTCCCTGCTCCTCCTAGCTTCCTACATTCAGTCTACCCTTCAGATTACAGGACCAGACAGACGCGCCGCCTTCCAGGTGGGTACAAAATTCTCAAAAAAAAAAAAAAAGGCTCTGAGCACTATGGGACTTAACATCAGAGGTCATCAGTCCCCTACAACTTAGAACTACTTAAACCTAACTAACCTAAGGACATCAAACACATCCATGCCCGAGGCAGGATTCGAACCTGCGACCGTAGCGGTCGCGACAAAATTCTCGTTGTTGCTCTCCAGAACCAGGCAATTTGAATTTCTCTGACATCATTCCATTCATTTTCACCGTTCGTTTGTTTCTTGTATACGTGCTTGTGTTAATTTTTGTATGGGTTATTGCGCTTTTCCATTTCATGCCATACTGCTTGCCTGTTCCCTCTATAGTGCGCTTCTTGCAAATCCACATAAAGGCAGTGAACATCTCTGCGAAATTCCTAGCTTGTTGATAGCGTCTGCTTGCTGTATGTAGATGATTCACCCTTTATAAACCCTGCTTCTTGGAATAGAAGTACGTCCACAAGTAAGATGTTAATGGCTCCATCAACAACAAGCCGAGGATCTTAGAAGTTCTTCGTAGTAAGATAATTCCTATACAGATGACGCATCTCGTTGGACCTCCATTCTTTAGTGTTGGGCAGATGATAGTGGTAGGGCACTAATCGCTGAAAAATCGCTAGTACAGGAAATGATAGCGTAAATGAGAAACAAGAATGGAATTAATAACAGAAGAAGGTAAATCACTTACCTTGTTTGTAACTTATGGAAGTAATAAAAATTACTACGGTAACAGATAAAATAAATAAAATTAAAAAAACAGTTAGTAATAAGGTAGAGCCAAACAATTAAATTGTTAGTAAGTTATGGCTAAGTACGTTCTGCGGCAACAAAATTAACACATAGACAACACTAAATGCAGCAAGAGAGGTCATTATTACCAATGGCCAAGTCGTATCCAAATGATATCTCGGGAGAGGGATCTTATATACCACGAAGACAGCACAAATTGTGTTTAAGATATCCACAAGTCGCCTTTGCAAAATGAGGACAAACCGAAGAAAACGATCGCTGAGAGGAGATGAAGCATGAAAGGTCACATTGACGTTTGGTATGAAATGGATGGTGTCTGTGTTACAGGGTATATATTAACTCATCATGCCTATAGAACAAAATGGGGTTCTCGACCTATTGTGATGAGTCCACCATTGGACGAAGTGTTCGAAATGGAAAACATGGTTCTCTAAGCATGCTTGAACAAGACACAACATCCACTAACACAAATATTCAAATGTGCCAGTGAGCAACACTATAGCGTTACAGGCGGCACGTATACATCGTTGCATTGTCTGCGGTAGAGGATGGTCTCCAGACGCACGATTTTTTCCGGTGACCAACAGCTATAAATCTAAAGGACCAGCTAGCACGCGACGCTGAGACAGGATCACCTGGTCCATTCCATCATCCGGGGCAGAAGCTATCGAAATGTCGCAGCACGGAAATGGGGGAGAGAGGTGCAGCATCATGTAGTAACCACAAAACGAAAAAGGGAGGCTAAGTGTCCTGTAGGAAGTGCAGAAATGCCTAGCCTTTGCGACGTGGAAGGACGCATGTGGCAGTCACCAATCATAGCCGCACAGACATCGAGGCTTAAGCGGTGCTGATGGTTCAGTGCCATCATGGGGCTTCGCCATTGACCAAAGGTGGATGTTCTCAAAGATGGCAGTATCTTCCGTCGTACAGCTAGCTTCATCTGTATGGATGAAAGAAATCCCAGCACTGTTGTGGTCGTGCGACAACCAGTAACAAATCCGTCGCCGGGGAGGGAATTCCGAGGGTGATAACACACCCACGCCTTGTCATACATACAGTGGCTATTGTCGGGGAGAGAGTTCCACACGGTCTTTCGGCTTGCCCCTTTCTGGTGGCTCACCTTATTGGTACTGACAGGGGTGTCGTATTCTCAAAGACAATTGTTCGAACTGAGCCCACCCGACTTTTTGGGTTACTCATTTTCTTAAACCAGGCTGTATCACACTAACGAACAAATGCTGTTTCCAACAACTTATGGCGTATCTGCTGTCGGTGAGGATACTGTCCCCAGTACGGCAGTCCCTGCCATCCGGATTCCCATCTGCCTGTCCGCATGTAAAGACAATTATAGTCTGTTCGTGGTGGGCATCACGAGTCATCGACTCACAGCACTACACTATATGACTCACTCCCACACCAGAATAAGTAGGCAACAGCAGTGAAGCGGATGCCCCTAGTTCCGGTGTCTGAATGGGCAACCATCTTGGACAACATTACGGCTCTCTTGAGTCTGACACTGAAACACATAGTACAGACAGAACATACGCACTTGCCTGGAGTGCTATCTTGTGTGATTTTAATCACTCACTGAAATTTACACTTGACAATTCTCGTACATCTATCTTCAAAGGTTCCTACCCACCTGGGGACCCACTTCCATCCACACATCTTTACGACCATTTTGCTCACCGTCTTACATTTCATTTCCTGCAGTTTTTCCTCATTTAGCAAAATCAGCCTGGTATGCCAGAGCTAACAGTGCACAGAATCATCAGCAGATGGTATCCATCTCCCGCAGAGATAACATCTCTGGTAGTGATGTTGTTGCATTAGTTCACACGGTCACCAGTAGGGGGCACTTCACCCGTATCACTTGGGCGATCAGCAAACGTGCGATACTTGAAGTGCCGGCTGATGGTGCATCCGGCACAGAACTGATAATCATCTCCAAGAGGCGCGGCCTTCGTCTTCAGATCACGGTGTACTGTTATTGACCGCAGGATTGCGGTTCTAGCATATTGTAAAAGTGTTGTTGACGTACTTGGTGAGAGAATATCAATTTCTGTGCAAACCTAGTCGACAGAACCACTTTAATTCACCCAGACGACACCACTTCATGGATCCTATTCTCCATAATACTGAAAACTCTACGCACTACGATACTTAGCCAACAAATTGATGAATTTATCAGAATATCACCTACAATAAGTATGTTTGAAACCAATATGGAGGACAAAATGTAGGAGACTCTCAAATGAAAACGAAACACCGAAAAAAGGTACTTCGAACATTTCAAAAATAATCGATGTTACCGTTAATATATTTATCGCAAAAACAACGGTCTATTCCCTGACGGAAAAATGTAGGCCTTTGCCTACGGAACCATGATTCTACCCAGGCGTTTATCTCTTTGCCCGTAAGAAATCGGTGGTCACGAATTTTTTCCTTCTGCACTCCAGAAATTTGGAAATCGTGTCCGGAAAGTTCGGGACTGTGTGGAAATTGTGTCTGGAAATTATGATCTTTAGTTAGAGTGCAAAATCCCGCTGGAACACCGCACCACAATTAACGCACTGGAATGGGTGAAAACCACGCAAAACTTAAGCTCTCGTTCAAGTCGAACACATATATGCGTTCACAGGGGACATCATACCGTTGGAGTAAAATGGTCGCCTATTGCCTAGGCCATTTCGACTACGCTGCAGAAATTTCGCTCGGAAGCTCTTACACATCAATTATATTGTCATAATCTGTCCGCATGCTGTTTCCAAAACTTTCGAACTCAGAAGAAAGACATTGGTTGCCGTCGATTAAGTTCGGACGAAGAGATGCATGCCTGGGAATAATCATGTTTCCGTAGGCAGTGGACTACATTTTTCCGTGAGGGCGTTGACCCTTTTAGTGGGTTCAATATATTAACAGTTACTTTTGAAATAATAAATCTTTAGTTCTTTTTCTTCTATGTTTCTCGTTTTATTTCTCTGGTGCTTATTATCTTCAAGTATGACATCACAACTGTTAAATGAACTATAACTCGATATATCCATGAGGATGAAGCCCATTCGCTGTTGTAGAGTATTTATTTTATTAGGTCTACAACTTTGCTTCCGCCGTTTTCCAATAGACGGCAGTAGTGGAAAGTTGTGGTGTAAATCGTTCGTCGTAAGTGTCATACAGTAAGTTTAGGCATTTGAGAACAACGCCATCAAAGTATCAGTCGATATTTGATTGCATCATCAAGTATTCTCGACTGAATACGTCAGCTTATGAGCCCAATACACGTCATCTGCGGGAGGTTTTAATTTTCAGCTTTGATGTGAAGAAATCTGCGGCTGAGGCTCATATAAAGCTGGGTAAGACCTATGATAAGACACCTGTTATTGACAGAACTTCGCAGAAATTGGTTTCCATGCTTCAAGAATAGCGATTTTGACGTTGAAGACCGGCATGGTAGTGAAAGAGAGAAAGCTTCCGATGTTACTGCAACCAACAGGAACAATCACAGGAAATCGTTATCGAAAGCAATTGATGTGTTTGAGCCGAGTACTGAAAGGCAAACGGCCACACTACAGAGATACACATGAAAAAAATGATTTTTCAGCGTGAAAGTGCACGAACCCATGTCGAAAATCCCGTCAAAACACATTTGGAAACGTTGAAATGGGAAGTTCTACTCCACCTGCTGTATTCACCAGATATTCCTCCCTCTGACTGAGACCTTTCTCGATGTATGACACACGACCTAGATGAATAGCACTTGCGCTCATATGAACAAGTGCAAAATTGGATCGATTCATGGCTCCCCTCAAAAGATGCCCACTTTATACACTGCGGGATTCGTAAGCTGCCATAAAGCTAGGAGAATGCAGTGGCCAATACTTTGTATCGTAAATGTTTCGTAAGTTTTTCACAATAAAGTTCCCAACTTCGAGAAAAGACGGTGGAAGCATAGCTGTAGACCTAGTAGATCTGCGTCTACATCTACATACATACAACGTACGGTGCATGGCGGAGACTACCCTGAAGCACAACTACTCGTTTCCTCTCCTGTTCCACTAGCAGAGAGAGCGAGGGATAACGTCTGCCTCTATGCCTCCGTATGAGCCCCAATTTCTCATATCTTATCTTCGCAGTCCCTATGCGAAATGTATAATGACGGCAGTAGAATCGTTCTGAAATCATCTTCAAATGCTAGTTCTCTACCTTTTCTCTGCAGTGTTCTTCGAAATTAATGTCTTATTCCCTCCAGGGATTCCTATTTGAGCTCCCTGAGCATATCTGTATATCTGTAATACTTACATGCTGATCGAACCCACAGGTAACAAATCTAGCAACTAGCCTCAGAATTGCTTCGATGTCCACTTTCAATCCGACCTGCTGCGGGTCCCAAACACTCTAGCAGCATTCAAGAATAAGTCCCACTACATCGTATGTGCGGTTTCCTTTACAGATGAACCACACATTCATAAAATCCTCCAAATAAACTGATGTCGACCATTCGCCTTCCCTGCCACAATCCTTACATGCTCGTTCCATCGCATATAGCATCGCAACTTTCCGCCAAGGGATTTAAACGACGCTATTTTCTCAAGCAGGACTCAGATTAAGGGTTTGTTTTTCCTACTCATCTGCATTCACTTATATTTTTCTACATTAAAAGTTAGCTGCCATTCACAACAACAAGAAATTTTGTGTAGGTCATCTTGTATCAACCTACAGTCACTTATCTTAGACATCGTCCTGTATGTCGGAGGATCATCAGCGAACAACCGCAGACTGCTAGCCATCCTGGTAGATCGTTTATGTAGATAGGAAATAGCAACTGTCCTATCACACTTCCCTGTGGCACACCTAATGTTACCCCTGTCTCAGATGAACATTCGCCGTCGAGGATGACATACTGGACACTATTACTTAAGTCTCTTACCAGGGAACCTATTCCTTATGCACATACCTTCGTTAACAGTCTCCAGTGGGGAGCGTGTCTAATAGTTTTCTGAAATCTGGATGAATGGAATCTGCCTGTTGCACTTCATACATAGTTCGCAACACATCATGTGAGATAAGAGCGAGCTGGGATCCGGTCAAGCGATGCTTTCTAAAGACTTGCTGATTCATGGACTTTAGCTCCTCAGTCTCTAGGAAATTTATTATATTCGAAGTCAGAATATCCTTCAGAATTCCGCTGCAAATCTATGTTAAGGATATTGGTCTGTCATTTTGCGGACCCGTCCTTTAACCCTTCGTGTATACAGAAGTCACTTGCTCTTTTCTACAGTTGTTTGGCACTTGGCACTGGTCGAGTTATTCGCGATAAACGGCATCTAAGTAAGGGCCAATGACGTAGAGTACTCGTTCTAATACGGAATTGGAACATCATCTGTACCTGGCGACTTATTTGCTTTAAACGCTTTCAGTTGTTTCACTACGCCAGATACGGCTATTACTTTATCATCCATAAGGGACTTAATGCGACGGTCCAAAAACAGTACGTTTGTACGATACTCCTGCGTGGACGATTTCTTAAACGTGGTATTTAAAAACTCAGCATTGCTTTCGCTATCTTGTACTGAGAAATCAGACTCATCAACGAGTGACTGGATGGAACACTTAGAACTGGTTAGAGATTTTACGTAGGACGAGAATTTTGTCGCCGGCCGGGGTGCCAGAGCGGTTCTAGGCGCTGCAGTCTGGAACCGCGCGACTGCTACAGTCGCAGGTTAGAATCCTGCCTTGGGCATGGATGTGTGTGATGTCCTTAGGTTAGTTAGGTTTAAGTAGTTCTAAGTTACAGGGAACTGATGACCTCAGAATGAAGTCCCATAGTGCTCAGAGCCATTTGAACCATTTTTTCTTTAGAACTTTGTCGGGATATCCACCAGACGTGTAGCCAAGGTGTGACGGTGGTAGATTTTTTGTATTCCACAGACGCATGAATTTATACTAATCATTTGTCTGTCGTCATTTGCACGTCCCCTTTTGAACCGAGAGCGCAACAGCCTTTGTTTCCTCAGCATTTTCTCAATTTCCTTATTAAACGATGGTGAATCTTTTCCGTCCTTAATCCACTTAATAGGCACATGCTTGTCGAGAGTGCCGTTTACAATCTGTTTCTTCTAAGGAAATAATTTTGGAACTAAATGATTTTAGTTCATTGTCCATGTGAGATACTAACAACTGCTTACCTGTTATTTCTAGCAGAAACACGCTTCTAGCCATAGCTACTCGCTAATGATGACATGGGCGCTGAAGACCTTGCTGTCGTGCGCCCACATAACCCTTCTACTACCACTACTAATGATGACATCATGATCGTTAATCCCTGTCTCTATAGTGACGCTTCGATGAGGTCAAAGTACTTTATGAGACTGTTTGTCTGTACCCCTGCAATGAATCCATTCACGTCTCAGTCTATACTCGGTAGGTTGATGTAACCACCAACAAGTATTGCATGATCCGGGTATTTATGCACTACTGACGATGTACTTTCTGCGAATGACTCTAGAACTGTCGAGTGGGGTGGTTGGTAAAAAAATCAAACAAGTAAATCTGATTTTGTCGACTGCAATGAAAACTTCCCCGCCTGCGGTGTCTAATCTGTTTTTCCGATGAACATTCCAAGCCTCGCTAAATATCTCAGAGCTTTTTAATTTGGGTTTTAACCAGTTTTCAGTCGTAAGAGTAATTTGAGCTTGGTAACATTCCAAGAAGACAGAAATTCGGGAAATTTGTTTCGAACGCTTCGACAATTTAAACATAAAATTTTTAAAGTCAACCTGTCTTTACTCTGAACGTGGTCTTGTGCCCCTATATGCATATCGACTGGCAAGTGTTCATAAAGTAACCCAAATTGCAGCTAAGCCTAAAAGATATACCATGTGCACTTCACAATTATTCTGCTACCCAAGTAGCTACTTCCTGTGTGTAGAGCACACCTAAGAGGAGTCCTATAAATCCCCACCCGATAATGCTGGTCCAGAAATCTGCGACCAAGACCGTCACAGAGTGTCGAAACCTTTGGTTGAGAACCTCCGCTTGGCTCCGAAACAAAGAAACCCGGTCAGCCCTGGGAACGATGGTGCAAATTGCTAGCTCTAGTTGCATCCCACGTGTGAAGCCACCAGTATTCCCTATTTCCGACAGCCGCCTATATGAACTGCCATGCGACAGGCGTCTTTGGCGCCAGTGTGAGCCACAAATTACAGACGACTGGACACTCCACGCTCGATACCCGAAGGCAAGGCCGCCTTCACATCTTGGATGAGACTCCCCAGCAAACATACCCAGTGCGTGTCATCTTTCTTTTCAGACCTGAACGCTGTCTTCCTAAGGGGCTCCGCAACGTGCTTAACTTTGAAGCTCCTAATCACTACCTGACATCTGCCCACGTGTCCATACTAGGACCTTGCTGAAGAAACGGCAGCCCGTCACTGCCATCAGTATTATAGTAACTGTTTGCAGTCAAACGTCTATCTCGTAGAACACGATGACTGTCAGCTTTGCAAAGTAACGTTAGTCACAATACATGTAACATATTACAGTGTAATTAATTACATTGAAATATGATGTTTTCCTGTCAGACATATTCGACAGGATAAACACCGCTTATCATCATATGGATATATTCTACGTTAGAATCCCGGTCCAGCACATACTTTCGCACGTCCCGCTGACAGTCCTACGGGTGAGACAACAGACATTCATACACTCAATAACTTCTATCCCGACAAGCTTCATTTACCTCGACAACTACACTTCAGTACATCATGTACGTTCATTATTTAATGTAGTAAACGAAAACAATTTTCTTCCAAAACTTTGATCGTGTTACATTACTTACTCCATCACCTCCAGTACTTCATCATCAAAATAAAAACTTACCCGAATACGCCGCTCTCATGGCTCGGGTGGGTTACTACTTTGAAATATCACACTATTTTCTCATTTCTGAAATTTATCGCATGTATTCTATCGCTACTATCGCAACTCCACCACATTCAACGTATTGGGAACAGATCGCAGGTGTGAATACGTTACTTAAATTATCACACCCTTTACATATAAAACATCCGCACTGACAAACATAGTATGTAACTCAAAAATAATTACTACAATCGTAGCTCGCATCACATGCATCAACTGATGACATGCCTCTTCAGACAACTGTTCTTAAAGGCATTCCTGTGATCTCACTCAGTGTGAACTATAATCTGAAATTCTGTCAACAGTTTTTGGTCTCATTGGAATCTCTCTGACAGCTTTCTATACTCTTATTACTTCCAGTTAACACAAGACTGACACAAACTCTCTGTTATCACCCCTATATATCATCCCATTTTCAGGTTGAACATTGATTTTGTCGTTAGCCAGTGATCAGATCAGGAGGCATCTCATTATTTTATTGACGCTCTCTGCATCTGACTTATACTTGGCATAATATCGTTCCTTTCTCTATCCGTACAGTTCATGTCCTCTGACACGTGCCAGTTAAAAATATACAACTACGTATTTTGGAGTGTGTGAGTTACTGACGATTTCATCTTTGTCACATCCTCGTGTATCTCATATTCTCTGTATCATTTGACGACGTGAAGATTCGGAGAAATGAATGCTCTGCCACTGCGTCGGTCCATACATGCTGTAACTGTGCCAAAACATGCGACACTCTGCCTGATCAGGTATCTCAGTGCTATCAAATACTAGCGAGCCTGCATTGATATAGCTTCAGTAGGGCTGCTGCTATGTCCGCCATAATTTGACATCGTAATGAAACTGTTTCTTGTGGAGACGAATCTGTTTCCCGATGTAGCGCAACATTGATTTGAAACCAAGTCAGTCTCATTTCCTCTATCCGTGATTTCTTCACAGATGTCGCTCATTATTTGCTCTTTAGCGTCTGGCATTACTACACCCGCACATTTTCTGGTAGTTGCTCCTGCTTCGCGTCAGTCGGTGAATATGTGGAAATACAGTGCAATGCAAGTTCCGCACATTAGGTTTTTTTCCACAAATTTGTGATTATACTTTCCCCAGAACATGCTGCGTTGATCAAACAAAGCTTTTCATCTCTCTGAAAATTTTGTATTCACATGATGTATGAGCCTCTTTACGATCTGTATCATTCTTCAGCTTTGTATGGAACTGAATTTAGCTTTCATTCAGCTATCATCGTGCCTAGCCTCTATATTAGATTTATTTCGGGAAACTATCCTCCTGCCAGACGCAGTGGCCGAGCGGTTCTAGGCGCTTCAGTCTGGAACCGTGCGACCGCTACGGTCGCAGGTTCGAATCCTGCCTCGGGCATGGATGTGTGTGATGTCCTTATGTTAGTTAGGTTTAAGTATTTCTAAGTTCTAGGGGACTGATGACCTCAGATGTTAAGTCCCGTAGTGTTCAGACCCAATTATACCATTTTCTTAGCCTCCTCTAAACACATCTTCATTTACTGCTGACTTCAAAACAGCCACTACATTCAGTACTCCGTCGAAGCAAACAATACGCTTACACTAATTTCCCCCAAAACAAGACAAAAACAAGATCAACCCAACATTGATATGCAGTGCCGAGAGATTTTGATTCACAAGGAATATGAAAAACCGGTACTCAAAATTGAAACTGTACTTGAAGTGATAACCATATTCAGAGAAAGTACAGCATACACACGTGCATTCGCATTCGCAAGTCTACTACTAACTGCTTGAAACGCTGTTCGGTTGATTTAAGTTAGTTAAACTTCGTGGCAGATTAAAACTGTGTGCCGGACCGAGACTCGAACTCGGTACCTTTGCCTTTCGTGGGCATGTGCTCTACCAACTGCGCTACCCAAGCACGACTCACGCCCCGTTCTCACAGCTTTACTTCTGCCAGTATACGAGATGGCCCGCGAAAGGCAAAGGTACCGAGTTCGAGTCTCGGTCCGGCACACAGTTTTAATCTGCCAGGAAGTTTCATATCATCACACACTCCGCTGCTGAGTGAAAATCTCATTCTGGATTTAAGTTAGTATTAAATAAAGTGTCTTTAATTTAGAAAAACATTGTCTCGTAGGAAATTAAAATATGCGAATTTAATAACAAAGTCATGGGAGATAGACACTTAATGAAAAATACGTGCCCAAATTTGGCCACCATTTCATATAATGGTTGAAATATTCACATTAATACGAGTAGAGATACGGAAATGGCTTTCCTAACAGGGAAGATTTATATTACGAGGAAATCAAATAGTTTTTTACAATTGCCAAAGTTAACGTTAATACTCCTTGTATTTTGACAGGGTGTAGCGGGCTTTTAACTCCCTTCAGGTGGTAGATTTTATTGTTCTTCTAATGATGATTTTACGCTGCATGCAATTCTAATGGATGCCAATAGGTCTTATAGCTATGGTTTCTTCTCTTAAGTCGCTGATAAATATTTGCGTACTGGTTTTTAAATAATTCATTTAGACTATATTTCAAACTTAAAAACTTTTGTAAAATATAAATAAATATAAACATTATCATGGGTATTCAGCCAGGCACTATTTAAAGTTCAGCTATTGCGACAAGACAGAACAGATAAAAAAGACAAAAGAAGATCGAAAATGTTTATTTTAATTAAGATTGGAAAAAATTTGGAAAAAGTGTGGTACATTCCGATGGGATCAAACTGCAGGGGACACCGGTCCCTAGGCTTATGCACTACTTAAACTAACTGAAACTAACTTACGCTGACGACAACACACACGTTCATGCCCGACTCAGCGCGGTTCCGGACTTAAGAGGCTAGAACCGCTCGGTTAGAGCGGCCGGCCCCTACGACGTGGGGTTCCACGGGGCAAGTCGCCTCACAAGGGGAGGCCGCAACGTTTGGAACGCGGATTTACGGCAAACTTCGTACACTCGTAGTACTCCAGTAGGACAACATAATGTGTGTACTTCTCAAGCATTATTGAGAAAATCGCAAGATAATTTCGGTCGTCAATATATATATATATATATATATATATATATATATATATATATATATATATATATATATATATATATATATATATATATACACCTGTGCTTGGTCATTTTTACCGTGAAGCACCGGCAGCCGAGTGGGCAGTCCGGCTTTCGCCGCCGTGCAGTGCGGACGTGTTGTTGTTTCCGCCTGCGGACCGCGCGCGCTCGCTGTTGTTTACATTTCAGCGGCCGTCACTTACGTGTCGCTTACGTGCACTAGAACCATGGCCAACCATTTTAGGAAATCCACATTACGATTCAACTTCTGCAACGACTACGCACGACCAAAGGCCTGGAAAGTGGAACGCTTCCTACGCGACGTTGCTAAGAGCCCAGCTTCCGACATCTTGGGCATCCATTTGTCCATATTAAGCAGTACGGTGTACGTCAAAGTCGTCAATGACGCGGTATGTGACAGAATACTTCGTGACACGAACCGTGGATTACTCTTCTGCCACGCCGAGGGCAATGTCGGAGCGGTCACTGTCGACCATGCAGTCTTAGGAGTGCGCCCCATACGAGTTTTCGAACTCCCGTTCGAGCTCCCGGCGGAAGACGTTATCGCGGCCTTCCGCCCCTATGGCACTGTACATGGCCACACTGCCGAACGCTGGGCGCAATTCCAAACGTACCCCGTTTTTAACGGTGTACGGCAGATCACCATCGATCTCCATCGCCACGTACCATCTTACCTGCAAATTAGCGGGTGCCGCGTGGTTGTCATATACGAAGGCCAACCCAAGACCTGTTCCGGGTGCGGCAAAGAAGGCCACCTCAGATCTGAGTGTCTTCAGCGACGAATCACCCAATTCCAGCCGCTACCGTGGCACCTCCGGCTGCGACGACGGTTTTACCGATCACCTACGCATCGGCGCTCTCTTCTCCTCCCACCGGCCACCGCCCTTCGGACCATGTACCGGTGAGCCATCCAGCTGCTACGGATACTGCCGGGGCCTACACGTCGCGCTCACAGCCTGACGCTACTCCGGCGCCACTACCAACAGCGACGACTTCGGACCCCCACCCGCCCGATCCTATGGACGCCCCTTCAATTGACGTTTCCGCGACGGCCTTCCTTCCAGACCGACGCGACTCCCTTCCGACACAGAGGGACGAACCCGCAAACAACGTTCACCTAAGACGCACAAGAGGAGGCGCCGTACGGTCTCGGAATGAGACGGGTCACCTCCCCCTGACGCTCCAGAGTCCGTCCGACCAGACGAGGCCTCGGAGAACCTGCACGACGATACGAATGACGAAAACATGACGCCGACTGTGGCTGTGTCGATGCCTACTCTACTGGCTCGCCCAGGTGCTCCTGAACGAATGGACTCCACCGTTGCGACTGCCGACGAGACGTCCTCCGCCATGACCGAAGTAGAACGTACGACCATCAGAACGACAGCGCCTTCAATGATGTAGAGTGAGGACGTCGATGAGGACCCAGACCACACGCTGGTGACAGAGTTACCCCAGACGGAAGCATCGTTACGCCGCTGATAACGCCGTCAGGTGGCGTATTCCCCGTTGCCTCGCCCCTCTTCATCTTCCGCTGCTGGAGTTCCACTCCACGGTGGGGTACGGCTCCAAACCTACCGAATAGCGAAGATCAACACCAATACCATTAGCTCACCTGTGAAACTCCAACTGCTGCGAGAGATGATATGGGCATCGGACGTCGACATCGCACTACTACGGGAAGTACACTTGGCCACACTTACCAGACGAGTCACTCCGCGAGCCGCCTTGATAGGATTTACGTCTCTCGGGAACCCACGCCTGCAGTCCAAGGTGCAGCACATTGGCCCTTGGCCTTTTCGGACCACTGTGCCTGCATCTGCAACATTCTCTTCCCCAAGAAAGTGGCCTGGCGCAGTCGTGCACCGTTGAAGCTAAACACCTCCCATCTTCATGATGTGTTCAACGTGTTACCGAGACATGGGCCACCTGTGAACGTCGCTTACCTAAGTATTGCACGACCTTGACCTGGTGGCTGGAATGTGCCAAACCTGGCATTCGACGTACTTTGATTCAATATGGAAAGGAAGTTGCTACATGGTGCCGGCACACTACCGACTATTTCTACGCCGTTCGCAGCGACCTGGACGCCTAACCGCCCATCCCCGACACCCAGAGGGAACGCAGCAGGATTAAGTAACGTTGACACGCCGTAGAATGCAGCGGGCTATGGTACGAACCCGATGTCAAGATTCGGCGGAACAAGAACATCCCACCATGCATCATATCGCCTCCGATAGGAAACATCGACGACAACGACTCATCACCGAAATCAACACCTGTCGCGGCCAGCACGTCACTTGCCAGGCCGAAATCGTCAGTGCCTTTGTCGACCACTACCGCACAATGTACCAGGAGGAGACTACCACCAACCACGCTGAGGAGTCTGTGTTACCACAAGTAACTCGCACCCTCACCAGTGACGAAGCGGACGAGCTGATGGAGCCAATTTCGCGTGACGAAGTCCACCATGCAATCAACGAAAGTGCTCTGAATAAGTCACCTGGTGTCGACGGATTGCCGATAGAACTTTATCGCGCTTTCCTCTCGCTAATGGCGTCACGGTGGACGACGATGATTCATGAACTGATGACGGGGAACGCCGTACCGCCGTCCCCATCCACAAACAGACACCAGGTGTGACGACAGCCCATTACCGTCCCCTGACTCTGCTTAACGCAGACTATAAAGTTTTTACACGCCTACTGGCAACGCGATGCCGCAATGTCCTGCCTAGCATTCTATCCCCGGAACACACAACTCCGGGCGGCTCAGTTAATATACAAATGGCCACGGGAGAATGTCGCGATTTAATTGCACTGGCAGCGGCGTGCAGACACCGCGCCGCGGTGGTTGCCATTGATTTTGACAGCGCATTCGACAAAGTGCGGCATCTTTTTCTGTTCTCCGTGATGAACCACATGGGTTTTCCACCAGCCTTTATCAACGTCATCCGGCGCCTGTACGGCACCGCCGAATCGCAGATTCAGGTTAACGGCCGTGTGGCGGGACCAGTGGCGATTCGGCGTTCCGTACGGCAAGGCTGCCCACTTTCCACCCTACTGTTTGCCTTAAGCCTGGAGCCACTTATCGGGAGTCTGACGAGCCACCTTTCTGGTCTCACTTTGCGACAGCGCAGGTTTCGAAGTCGTGCGTATGCGGACGACATCCTCCTCTTGATCCGCTCACGGAGTGAAACACACACTGTACTTGATTTGATATCAACGTACGGAACTGCAGCGGGCAGTGACATGAATGTGGCTAAATCCGCGGCGATGCCCATAGGACGCGGCCTCTCACACGACGACTTAGCACCTCTCCCGTGTGTACAAAAACTACGGTACCTTGGTATCATTTTCACCTCCACCGTGCGCCGCTCCGCTGCCATCAATTTTCAGCGTGCACTCCAAACTATCCGCACGACGGTGCGACAAAATCTTCTCCGACGACTCAATTCTTTACAACGTGTCCAATACCTCAATCAACATGTGGCGTCGAGAATGGTCCACATCGCATAGGTCCTCCCGCTGCCATCAACTATTGGACGCAGCCTCCAGGCTACCTTCGGATACTTTCTTACGGCCGGTACGCTCTTTAAGGTCCGCTACGACACGCTCACCCTTTCCCCCGCGAGCGGAAGGCCTCGGCCTTGTCAATGTGCGACTCCGAGCGGCGTCCTTGTAAATGTCCACCATGCACAAGCAGTGGCACGGGGGCACCTCCCTTACGCGCAGCTTGCTGGAAATTCTTGTGCCCGCGACCATAACACCACCAGTACCAGTCGGACACATGAAACACCATATGACGCACATTTCTGATTTCATCTTCAACTTCAGTTGTACTCACACACACTTACCGACCACGCGTTCTCTTCGACCTAAAGATTTTTACACCCCACTGCTTCGTTCCATATCCAGCAACAATATCGAACTGAAACATCCGTCCAAGGGGTGGCCCATGGTTTGGCATCATATCCACCAGCCATTTCTTGCCTCCAACGTCCGGGCAACATGGTACCAAGTCGCAAATACAAAATTCGCCACAAACCAACGTCTTCACGCCATCGGACTAACAGACTCTCCACTTAGTTGCATTTGCCACCTCATGGATGACGATGTCCATCAACTGACTTGTGCTGCCACCAGTGGCGTCTGGAAACTTGCTCGACAACTCGTTGCCTGTTACTTCCGCGTTCCGCCGGACTCGATTGACCCATGGACTTTTATCCATCCTGAGGATACATATTTCCCGCCACCAAAATTCATGCGATTGTATGGGTCAAGGGATGGACGATCACCTACATGTATAATGATGGCGACAAATCACGGCTTGATTTCTGGCAGTACTTACAAACCGCCCACAGTGAAGTCGAACACCGACCGCGCTACCTCGCCTTCTTCGCCAGTTACCTTCATGTGATCTTTACGTCACCCCCGCTCAGTTGGATGGTGCCACACGCCGACAGCACTCCCCCTCCACTGTATATTGCTTCACACCTCTTAGCTTACATCAGTATTATTTTTTTTCCTACACCTTGTTCATACAAAAAAAGCTTGCTCGCCTTGTACGAGTGTAATGTCTTCTGTTATTTTCGCCGGAAGGATGACATTTATGTTGTATTTAAGTTTGTACCAATAAAGATCCTTTATTCATTTACCCTGTTCCTGGTAAAAAAATAATATTAATCATAATAAAATAAAATAAAAATAAAGCAAAAAGGTACTTTGAGGGAGTGATTCAGGGACGGGAGGGGGGAGACATCGTGGCCAGGCCTCGGGTTCCGACCCCTGCCCGCCTTGTCTCCACCTAATCATAACTGAACACTCAAAACAAGCAAAAAAAGTGGTTGGCGTTCAAGTTCCGTAATCACTAGGTCGCTGGATCGAGTCCCACTCGTCTGTTTTTTTTTTTTTAATTTCTAACACAGACATACTCTTTACTATTCATATTACAGTTGATGTATTGGGAAAAATACGTGTAATCAGATGAACTTTTATTAAATTTACAATGTTATTTGGCAGTCTACAAATGTTTATTATCACAAATAATATAATATTCATAACTACCGACTAGTAAACCACCAAACGCATAAAGTGATACTGAAAATGTTTGCTTGTCATGGCTTCGAAATTGTTCGTATTCACTCGAAAGAGAACGAGAAATTGCTTCTCGTGAAGACGCTATTAAAATACACTCAATACTGCACGACCAATGACCAGCCCCGATATTTAAGGAAATGCCGCGTTATGCATAATTTGCTTCCATATTATCGGCTGAAAGAGAGGTTTTTGAAAATGTTAACGACGTTTGTTTTTCCACGGAAAACCTCAAAAGACCTTGAGTGTACGGAAACATAGCATTTATGCCATGCATCTGGTACCGTTTAACTTTGTTTTTCATGTTTTTACGAAAAATACCAACCCGCAGCTTGTCCTCGAAATGTCGAAAGCGACGATTAGTTCTACATCTTTTCAAAGCCGTCTGTGCCGGTCAAAACTTGCAGGTAACAAGTCGTTTCGGGCTCCTTCCAGGTATAAGGGATTTCTCAAATCGCGGACAAGCATGAATTTTCAGTATCACTTTATTCGTTTGGCCGTTTAATATTCGGTAATTATGAGTATTATATTATTTGCGATAATAAAAATTTGTAGACTGCCAAATAATATTGTAAATTTAATAAAAGTTCATCCGATTACACGTATTTTTACCAATATATCAGTTGTGATATAAATAGCTTGAACGCTAACCACTCGGCTGCCAGTGCTTCACGGTAAAAATGGTCACGCACAGGTATAATTTGACGACGGAAATCATCTTTCGATTTTCTCAATAACGCTTCAGAAGTACGCGCTACTGCTTGTACATTGTGTTGTCCTACTGGAGTACTACGAGTGTTCGAAGTTTGCAATAAATCCGCGTTCCAAACGTCGTGGCCTCCCCTTGTCAGACCACCCGGCTACCCCGGGCGCCATTAAGATTCCTTTGATCTCTGCAACTGAACTGTCTCCCAGTTTTTCTGCACATCTTTATACAACTTAATTACTGATTGTGAATAAAATTTTGTTTTCATCGTCAGCCTTTGTTCCATTGGTGATTCAAAATTAATGTCTCAGCTCCGTTGTACATTCGTTACATCACATAGTTCAAATTTTACAAGTTATGGTTCAAATGGCACTGAGCACTATGGGACTTAACATCTATGGTCATCAGTCCCCTAGAACTTAGAACTACTTAAACCTAACTAACCTAAGGACACCACACACATCCATGCCCGAGGCAGGATTCGAACCTGCGACCGTAGCAGTCGCGCGGCTCCGGACTGATCGCCTAGAACCGCTAGACCACCGCGGCCGGCTTTACAGGTTATATTATCAAATTGTACTTGAGTGTGGCATTACTCCTTATCAAGTACAAGACTCTCAGGGTCGCTCCCAAGGTGTTTAAATCGTGTTTGCTCTGCAACAACCTGGCAGGTGGCCTTGGATGACAGCAGTACTACCTTTTGATTGACGTTGATAAGACTGTTATCTGCGTGAAGTAGGGCGCACTACAGACAGCTGTTAATGTCTGGTTGCATAGCACAAGCGGCGAGCACGTGCGATGCCCACGGCTGGCCCTATCTGACGGCAGTGTAGATGAGGTGTGCAGAGCTGTCTCGATCACAAGTGCCTTCCTTCTCATCTGGCGATCAGCGTCCTTCTAGCGTGATCTCCGCGCAATCGCGAGCTACGTCCATGGGTGTGGCCATACACTGGTTGGCTCATATTTTCCTCCAGCCCATTAATTTACTGTTTCCCATATTTGTTACACAACCTGTTCCACCCATAATCCCCATTGCCAGACGATCCCATGTACATCTCATGATGGGTGAAATTCCCTCACCAGCCAAATTCCATGTGATCAGTTAGGAATAATGTGACATCTACGTCTTCAAAATCTAGTATCGATGGTATCTGTCCTGTACTTTCCATAACGTACGCCTGTTTGGAAGAAATTACCATGCACTCAGTGTGCGGTATGCAGATATATTGTATAACTTGTTTTTTAATATTAGTGTTGACTTTAGATCTTACTGAAAAATGTTCCTAGTACATTAATTTACGCCACCTGCACTCAGATTCTTCCTTCTGATTTCAACATAAGTACCGTATGTATTTTAGTAATTTGTAATTTAGTATTTAAAAGTGCCATTGTTATGTAAGGCTATTAGACTTTACTTTTTAAATAAGTTTTGGGATGTAGAACACAACCGTGTGTAGTAAAGATCTCGCTAGTTACTATTGACGTCACATACAGAGGTTATGTGTAAGGAAACACAAGCAACGAGCTGAGTTTCAACCATGTTTGTTATCCGTAATTGGTAACATATGCCATTATTGGGACGATAAGGCATCATGACTTTGATGTAATAGGTATGTAATTTTACGTTTTACAAGCTGATGTTTTTGTGACATTGTTTAATTTGTATTTGAATGCCTAGCGCTCAATGTGTTCGTGAATTCATACAGCATTGAAAATAATCCTCAGTTCCCTAATAAATAAATTAAAAATTTACCACCTGGGCCTCCCTTTCTTCTATATTGATTCTTATTAATAGGGTCGTGGAGCACGATAGTGAGAGTGCAGTATACGCTCACTCGCCAGGAGACAATGTTGTACCATCTACAGTCGAGAAATGTGCAGAAGTCAGACGGTTTTCGGAGGACTACATGTGCTTTCATGCGTCC